>NW_024505892.1:10349279-10511183 GCF_017590055.1 Onychostruthus taczanowskii
TAATTTCATGTGGTAAATACTGAGTTAAGCCCTCCCTTCCCCTTTTAATTCATCTGCAGAAAGAATGTGACTGCTTAAAGCATTAGAAGAGGTGCAGCATTCTTGTCCACATAGCTCGTGCATTGGAACATCTGAAACACCCATGGCTTGTGCCAATAACAAAACTTCTGTGTGCTCTCTATCTCAGACCTAGTGTATACACATCTGGATTAATCATCTGTCTTCTGAGCTAAGAAGTACAGTATTCACCATGATATATAAATATCAATGACTATTTCAGTTTCTTCCTGGTAACAGCACCATGCAAAGAATATCAACACATAATTTAACATGGAAACCACTAAAGCTAACTGAACATTTTAAACCAACAGACTTACTGAAAAAATTGGCTGGCTTCTATGATTGGTTTCATTTTGGGAAGCAACCTATCTTCTACCTGGTGATGTGAGGTGAACAGTTTGCTCAGAGGAACTCCTTCAAGGTAAGAATTTTCCCTCTGAGACAGGTGTGTCTACCAGGCCAGATAAAATTACTGACCTTAAGTCACTAGACATACTCCTTTGTGTTTTGCATTGAATTAACTAATAGAAATCATTCACACAAGCTGTATTTGCAAAGATGTAGCTGGTCCCTTTAGGCACCTGGAAGAGATTTTGCATCTCAGTTCAGTGAAGCAGATCTTATCAATAAGAGTAAGGTTTCACAGATCTATACAATTATTTTTTCTTTTGTTTTTGCATTTTATCACTGCAAAGTATTTGCATCATATGCTCCTTTTTTTTGTCTGTCTCTCTCTCTCTCTGCACCCACAAGTCCTCTGGGACTTGCATAATCTGTTCTCAGCTGGACTCCTCAGAGAGCTGCCAGCAGCTGTGGACAGAGCTCCACTCCCTACTCTGCTCCTTACCCCTTAATCCTACAGATGGGATAACAGGCTCCTGGCCAGCATCCCACTCCCCCATTGCTGTACCTCGGATCGTGGGCAGGGCTTCGATGTATGACTGAGGTCCCGTTCTTCCATCCAGGTGTGAATCCACAAACTGGCAGTGGTCCTCACCCCTGCCCCAGCTATCCCCAATGCTGTAGAAGGTATCTGAAGAGTGATACAGACAGATTACTAAACTGAGCAATACTTATGTCTGGGATACTCTTTAGCACCAGGAAAATAGGTGTGGAAGAAAGCAGGAAGAATGTTGCAGTGACAGTATTACCAATGAACAAACAGTGACCGGAAAGAGGGAGGACGCCACCTTCACAGTATGGAAGCAGAAATTATGGAAAATAAATGGGTTACAGCTCGGTAAGGAGTAGTCCCCATTTTGCAAGTCCTAGGGCAGTGCACCACAGATGACAGGTGGAGAGAATTTCAACTGGATTAGTTGAAATATATCATGTGAAAGTAAAAAAAACTCTCAATATGTCAATACCATTAGTTTCAGTCTCAAACGAAAATTAAAAACTGTGGAGCTCTCTTTCTCAAACAGACTGGGCCCTTTATCTCTTATTGTTCAAACACTGTATTGAAACTATACCAAGACACTACAGTAGTCATTAGCATAGTCTGGAAGGCCATTGAGATGATCCCATTACCCCAGTTCAATAATATGGGAAGTTTTTTTCATTATCTTTCAGGCAATGCAGCTGAATAAGAGCTACTGCTAATTCCTCTTGAGAGAAGGAGTCTCACATAGTGGTCACACAATTCTGACACATATGAAATGAAGAAAACCAGAAGATGAAGAGACAATCATGTAGCAGGAAATTAAACTTGGTGCCTACCTTTCAGGTCATCACTGAGGTAAATTTTGTACCTTAAGGAGTTGCAAAGAACCACTCCTACAAACTTGCGGTACCAAGTTCGTTTCACGTACTGCTTGCCAGTGCAGTCTGAGTAGGTGGGGTCATATTTAAAAGTGAATGGGATCCAGATAGGCTCACCACCTCAGAGAAAAAAATAAATTCCACAGACTTTAACACTTCAGTCCAAGTTTTGCAGAGTTTAACATCTAATAATATGTTTCAGAAGTCATGCTGCAACAGATTAACGCGTGACTTTTTCATGCTCAGAAATAGTATTTCAAGAAAAAATATTATTAAAAATAAAGCTAGAGACTTTATTAAATCCCTCCTCTGCAGTAGACAAAAATAACTGTTCAAATGATTAAAATATAATTTCATTTACTGAACCACAGCTTTAAACAGTCTTAATTGTTTCAGTAAAACTTCTTCTCTACCTAGTGTTACACAGTTTCTCTTCTTAACACAGCCTGATCTTAGGTCTGACAGTGACTTGCCTTTTAAGATTATAAAACATAACCCTTTTACAGAAGAACAAATGTTAAGAACTCTATGGTGAGCAATAGCCTGTGAAGTCTCTTCTTGCTATTTGGTTTAAAAGATCATATCAAAAATGTACTTCTCTGTTTTGTTTTCCCAGATTATATCAAAACAGGTTAGTTTCCAGTAATAGACAAGTGAGACCTTTCCTGTGGAACTCTGTTCAGAGCATTGCTGCAGATAGGACTCCTTAATTGTACTGCAAAAGAATAAATATTCCTACTGGCTTACCTAAATATTTGCTTTGTACTGCCAAGACAATATAATTTATTTTGAAATTGCTGTTGTATTAATGTATACAGAATGATACAAAAAGCTTCCAATGTGATAATTGGTACTTTTGTCTCTAGCTACAGCCCGAAGCTCTGTTTTCACTCTGCTATATCCAGCTGGTTTACAAATGAGATTGGAAGTTTCTTCTGTTAGTCATTCTTCCTCTCACTGGGCACATGGACCAAATCCTGCAAACACTTGCATGTGAGAAGCAACCACTGATCAGCAATCCTCAGTGGCTTCTGAGGACACAAATAAAACAGACTAGCAAGCACAATGAAACAGAGAAGGAAGGGATATACTGGACTCTGTTTTCATGAAAAGTGTAGCAAAAAATCCAGAACCAACCATTTTAACACCTTAGGAAAGCTGATGGAGCACAGTGACCATGAGGTCTTTTTTCCTGCATCTCTTCTAAGCATTCTGGCTGGGGTTACACTACCAATGTTAAAGTCAGCAGGGTTAGCCCAGCACCCAGAAATCAGATCTTCTGACTATGGCCTGAACTAACTCATTGCAAATTTGGAAATACAAAGCCATCTAAACAGCTTTGTGGCATATTATTCAGGTCAGTAACAAATCCTTGAATTTTTTAGCATTTATAAGGGCATGATGATTTCTACAGATGAGCAGCAGAACTAGAGAGAAACCTGATCCTGCTACTCAAGCTATGCTTAGGCACCTGAAGGACACAGATACTGAAGTAACATAGTTTACTGCTTTATAAGAAGCAATTAAAGCTGTTGTACCAGGGAAAAAGATGGGCCAAAATCAAGTGCTTATTTGAACACATCTTTACAAGGTTTCTTTTCAGAAAATAGAATAATGGGTCCTAAGACAAAAAATGTTTTCTGAATTCTATTAATCACTACCTGTTCCTGCTTGAAACTGTACCTAAACCAGCATGTTTAAATTATTCTAATTCCTATATCAAAACTGTTTTGCACAGGCTTTATGCACTTTATGAATGAAACAACAGAGTAAGACTTACCAGGTGGCCTAACAATGAGGAGAGGATTGTCTAGAAGAAAAAAAACACATAGAAAATTTACTATTTTGTTCCAAACCTTGTTTTATAACATGAAACATACGGAGTCACTGATTGAACATTTTCAAAAAGGTGCTTCATCCTGTGATAGCATTCTTTATTGAATATTCCCATCAGCTCAAGCCTTCCACTTGCATTAGAAGAGCACTCTGAATTAGCAATTTCTTTATCTTATGATTTATTACATTACTGTAATTATACCACTATGGCCTTGCATTTAGCAACTGTTTTTTGTACTTGTGCCAGCTGCAAAGCCACCTTTGGCCAGGACAAATGAAAGATCAGTGCTGCAAACAAAACTTTACATTTGGTGTATGTAGCGTGTTAAATAAAGTTCACAAGGGAGCTGATTTTGGATGGGAAAACCAGGCATTCAGGACCATATGCTGGCAGAAGGAAAATGATCTGCAAGATACAGTACAGAATCATGGAATTGTTTAGGTTGGAAAAGGGCCTTTAAGATCAGTGAGTCCAGTGCCAGCTCAGCATTGCCAAGTCCTCCACTAAACCACGTCCCTCAGTGCCACATCTACACATTTTTTAAATACCTTCAGGGTATTCACCACCACTTCCCTGGGCAGCCTGTTCCAAAGCTTGACAGTCCTTCTCTGGATGTGTTCCAGCACCTCAAAGTCCTCCTTTTAGTGAGGGGCCCAAAACTGATCACAAGACATGAGGTGCGACCTCACCAGTGCCAAGGGCAGGGCACAATCACTGCCCTGGCTGTGCTGGCCACACTATTGCTGATGCAGGCCAAGATGACATTGACCCTCTTGGCCATCTGGGGCAATGTCAAATATTTTCCTTGGATTAATACTTGAGCCTCTTATTCATTTAATGAAAATCTGAATATGCTATCTAGGACCATTGACTTATCTTACATTTCTGTCTCCCTTCTGTGATGATTTACTTCCACAGTTGTTAGTGGAGCTTCTGAAGTGAGCACTACAGAGGGAAGTCACATGAGCAAGGGCAAATGCTGTGCAAACCCTCTGTCATTGAAAGGGCAAAATTTGCAAGAAACAACAAGAACTTTCACTCAAGTAAAAACTGAAAAATTTGTTCTTTATTATTCAGTGGAGTCACTGGCCTCTGTCTCAATGGAAGTAGAAGAAGAAGCAGGCAAAAACTAGCCCATTTAACCCACTATTTTTAGAAGGGGGTGTTGCTCTTGAATGTACTATTAACCCTGTGAAAGAGCAGCATTCCTTGTCAAAAAAAAAAAAAAAAAAAAAGAGAGAACAGAGAACTTTGCCTGTCTGTATTTCTGTATTTCTTTGCTTTCTGTATTTCTTCCAGAGACAACTACTTCCAACTGTTTAGCTGTTCACAATTAGTAAACTAATTTACTAAATGTTTGGTCAATCTATCAAAGACTTTAAACTTCCCATTGTTTCTGTATTGCTGAACATTTGTATTTGAAATTCAACTTCCTGTTCCCCTGGAGCTGACTTTAACATCACTTACATTTTCATAGTGGCATTAGGAGTGCGTATTATTTTCCTAGCTTAACTGAAACCAAATAATTAAATTCTAAAATCCCCAAAATATTATGAAAGCAGCAAGTCCAGAATAATGGCTGTTATTGGCATGCTGGCTTCAGTCATTGTCCTGCACATCTGTTATTATGAGTTTTAAGATGAAAATAAAAAGCAAACCGTACCAGATTCTGTGATAAATGAGACTGAAGAGCTAACAGGTCCATAACCAAAGGGATTCTTGGCTTGGACTTTAAAATAATACCTGAAACAAGAAGAGAGGGGAAATAATATTGAAATAGATTCCATTGCAATTGCTAAATTATAAATAATACTAAAACAGGGTAAGAATCAAAGCAGAAGAATTCCACTGAGTATCCTTTGCATGGAGTTGGATACTGAGCCAGAGTATGAGCTGCCTGTTACAGACAAATATCTCCTTTTTGCAACTGCTCCCATGCATATTTTTGGAACACTTATTTATGTATCATCTCCCTTCCAAAACCCAAATACAACGACATCCACTTTCTACGAAAAAAAAAGACTAAAAGAAAAAGTTGCAAGGAAATAAAATTCTGATCTCAGGAACAGTTTTAAACCAGATTAACTCCTAGGGAAGCAGTGGTGTAAACACCACTGCAAAGAAAAACTGCATCAGACTTGCATGAGATCAGAAGCTAAGATTTTGACCTTTCCAGCAGCATTAAGATCACAATACTTGAGCAAAAGAAGAAAGCATCACATGATGTCTTATTGATTCCTCCAAAGTATTTAAATCACATGCTTAACTGAAAGCACATGAATCACCACTATGAACCCATTCTTTTCTCAATAGAAGCAAATTTATCCTCACCCTTAGAGAAAAATACATGTAAGTACATTTTTAGTTAATTTCCAAATACAGTGACTTTTAGTTGATGCCTACCCTGACATTTTCCCCCAGATTAATGTTTTCTTCTTTTCCTTTTATATTTGTATCAGTCCAACAGAAATCAACTAGAATGGAAGATTATTGCAAAATTTCCAGCACAGCATTTTTTAAATTCCTGAGTTTAGGTTTTCCTTTCTTGCCTGCTTGAATTTCACTCTTGTAAAGAAATTAATAAAAAAAAATTAAAATGACTGTGCCTCTGCAATATCCACATAGCATTTGGATCTTGATTTAGCATCTACATCCAAAAGCAGACATGTCCAAAAGCTCTACACACATAACAGGGCAAGTGATTACTTGCATGGATGGTCGCCACCAAGCACTGGAATACCTCACATGAGCGTGTCCCACCTGAACAGCAGTCCTGATGTATCACAGCTCCTGAAAGGGAGTCTACTCCATCAAAAACATCAGGCTGCTCTTCCTGGTGAAGCTCTCCCCATCCTTCATGAAAACCTGGCTAGTGCTGCTTAATCTGCACATGCCACACTGGCTGAGACAGGATGCTGATGCTTTACCAGGAGGCAGGGAAATTCAACATGATCCTGTTGCAAGGACTTTGGTGGTTGTAGTCTGCCACTCACTATTTACCATGTGCACTTTCCTGTACCATCAGCTGTATCTGCTCCTCTCAGACTTAACCACACAGCAGGGCCTGGAGGTTGCTCCTGAAAAGCCCCTCTCTGGGGCTGTGAAACTATTCACAGTGATAAACCAGAAGGCACATGGCTGAACCAGCCCTTTGGCAAAATGGATTTATTTTTTCATTAATTTTGTCAAGCAAGGTGAACTGTTTTGCCTTAAAATCAAGCTGATCTTTATGAAAAGGTAAGAGAGATGTGCAAATCCTTCTTCTTTGGCCAAAGGGTGGTAGTCACATGAACACTGGGTTTTGCCAAGGTGGTTATCTCCAGGGTATGTGCCAAGACATCTCGTTTATTCCTTAAAAATTGCAGGTACGTGATCTAGGTGAAATCATTGTGGAAGCTACCAGAATTGAAATAGTCTGGACTTCATCCATGGCATCAGATTTACTTTGTATCTTAACACCTGGAGCACATGCATGGTCAGACCCTCTGAGGGATACGTTCCCACACCTGCATGAGGGACATGTCCCCTCTCCCTGCTGTGTCCTGCAGCTGATACCAGAAAACTATTCCTCTACTGCTTTCTGCAGCCAGTTCCTTTCAATTAATGAGTATATGGTGCTCACAACAACTCATAAGTTTGTTTTTTTTAAAGACACATATGCTGTGGCAAGAAGAAATCATGATAAATAGCAGAATTCAGCAAGGCTGTGCTTTTTGCTCATGCCCAGCACAATCACTTTGCTGGCAGAAAAATTTGCCCCTGTTTTTAACTACTGACCTAGATTTTTTTGTATAAAAGAGTGTTTAGCATGTCTGGGGAAAGAGGAGAGGGAAGGCAAAAAGCCTGCCATGTGCTTCTCCACTTCTGGCCACCCAATCAGAGCATGGCAGCCTGAACTGCTTCAATCCTAAATTGACAATGCTCTCATGGGGCCCTGCATTCATCCACACCTCCTTCAGTAGCACTTTTGTCACCTGGATTGGGACAGAGGTGAGCAGCACAAGCCTGTCCATAGGGACAGGACACAAGGCAGCAATTCCTCACTGTGGTTCTCGAAAGAGCTGCAACACAGCACTTAACTGACTGAGCTCAGTGTTTGCTGTAACTCCTTCAGAAGAGCAAGAGAAAGATGTCTTCCAGACCACACTTTCCCCATAATGCTTCAAAGCACAGTGGAAAGTATGGATGCCTGACTTCCCACTGCCTCCAAAGAAGTATAATCAGATACCACCTTTCAACACAGTGGCACTGTCTGAGCAACTTTAAAGACACTTAATACACACGTATTAATGGTAGCATCAAAGCGTTCCCATCAGACATGAGAGTGCCATAATGCCCCTTGAAACAGGAGAGAGAGCAGCCCAAGAACCGTGTGCACCTCTATTAGTGGGGAAAACCACACAGATTTGTAGCCAATGCATACTGCAGGAACTGATTATTACCTCTGCAATCAGGACAACTATGCCTTCAGCTGTCCTGTTACACACATAGAAGCCCATCTAGGGCATATGATGGTTCATGTTGCCTGCCTGACTGTCTAAAAAAAAAAAAGCCAGTGATGAAGTAATGAGTACATTTTCCTTCGCTAAATTGCAAAATTGATTCCTAAGCCTTTATATACACATGAAAGCTCTAGCTGTACCAGAAAGAGAGCCAGATCTCATGATTTGCTGACCTGTGATTTAAACATAGACAATGGTATGACTGCTGTATTAAGAAGGTCAATAAAATAATGCAGTTGGGATATATTTCTTTCTCAGACATGACAAATAAAAAAAAGAAATTGCCAAAGCCATTCTGTGTCCAGGAATCTGACATTTTCATTAGTCAGAATCCTTCAGCTGATGAATTTGCCAGGAAATCTCAAATCAGTATAACTTGACTGGTTTTCATCACATAGAAACACGAACAAAATTTGCAATATATAATTTGATTTACACTTTGCTTAGGCAGAACTGTACGAACTGCTACTATTAGGCACAGAAGAATCACAACAGATGCAGTACCATTTGTTGTTCATTTGGCAACAAAAAGGCTTTTCGTCCTACAAATAAACTTCCCTTGAGATTTTATATACCAATTCTAGTGACACGCCAAGAAAGGACATAGTGGACTGTAACAGGGCATTGAATATATAACATGTTTTTTCATTCAGGCTACATGACTAATTTTTCAACATACCTGTCATTCGGAGAAAAATTATTATTTGACTTTATTCAAGGTGTCTCTATTCTGTTGGAATTAAATAGCTGGCACTGCACAGAGCAAAGTGAGAGAATCACTCAGCAGGATAATTAGGGAAGCAGCTTTTTAAAAAAATTAGTTAGCTGCAAATTCCTTTTTATAGACGTGCCAAAGGCATGCCTGCATGGATCCTCAGCCCAGCACTCTGCTCAGTGGCAGGCTGAGATGGCAGGATGGGCTCAAATCCTCTTTCTACAAGGGCTAAAATCCTCTTGCTACAACTACACCTTTCTTCCATAAGAAAAATGTGTCAATCAGTGCCTGCAGGTTCACAGGCTAATGCAAAGTGTCTCCCTCCATCTGAAATGGCCCACCACTACATCCCTCATCAATTTTTACAACTAATTTTATAATAAGACATTAGACCCAAGCTGGCAGAGGAGCTTCCTACAGAGCTGGTATGAGGTAGGCATGTGCCACATAGGTCTACCACTTGCACGGGGCAATGGTTTCATGGACATCTTAGCTGTTTTGTGTGGCCCTGGTGGCACAAAGCAGCCACCTGTGGTTGATGCTGCTTGTTAGACATACCATGGCTTTGTTTTAATGAAGCTAAAAAAAGGAAATAGAAATTTTTGGTGTATCTGCCCCATGAAACAGAAGAACCAGGCTCTGTTTGCAGTTATAAGTCCTGAGTAAATGTTTAAGAACCTCCTATGAAATACTATGTACAAGTCTGGATTGGTAGCAGGCATTGTGGGATCAAAATAGCCCCAGACTGAACAAAACCCAAGTGAACAGAGAAAGATTTCAGAAGACATGGAGATATGGGGGTGAAGGACAGTGTTTTAAATCATGAGACTATCTAGCTACTCCCATCAGGAAGTGACACAGCATTCCTGAAAAAGGCAGGAAAAAGTCTAAGCATGCTCAGGAAGGGAACTGAAATGTTTATGGCAAGAATTATAATGTTTCTGACTGCATAAGACTGATTTAATTGTTGAGCAGATGCTGTCCAGCCCTTTGCATCATCTTCTGTGACAACTGATAATTAAAGTTAGGGAAGGGACCTTGTCAAAACTATTGATTTAAAGATTTAACAAAGTTTAAAGTAATTTTAGTGTTTACAATCACAAATCACAAGGAAGCAGCTCCTGTACCCACTGAAGCTGACCAGAGTTTCACTAATGGAAAAACTTCCACTTCTCAAATGGAGGTCAGACCAGGCCTCAGGAGAAAATTTATGACATGGATTAAACATAGATTTCTGTTTTGTTTGTAAAACCTAAATAACAGGCAGATGTTTTCCAGGATATTTTGACAGCTTGAAATCTTCTCTGGTGCTGACTTCAGCCAGGATGCCAACCTGATTCTTATACACTATGCATGCTGCAAAATTGCACCACCCATAGCCCCTTGTGGGACGCCCAGTAGCCAGTACAGAATCTGCTTACAGTAAATTACTTAATCAGACATTTCTCACAAAATGCATTAACAATGCAGACACAAAATCTTTAGATTAACTTCAGCTTTCATGCCATATTTTCTTACGCATGGTATCTTTTCCTAGTGGTTAGGGAGTTATTTTTAAGACAAAAAGTATGCAATCATTTCAGTTTGTGGGTTTGGAGAATGTAAATGAGAATGGCTGATACATACAATTTCTGTTGTAAAGATCCTTCGTTCTCCACCACAGACCCCACATGAAGCCTTTATTGCCTTCACAGAGCATACAATAGAGGCCAATATGTTATATCATCTTCAGGAAGATGCTGGAGAAACAATATGCTTAAATAAACAGCACCTGCTTGAACCTAGCTATCATGACACAGTACCCTAATTCAACAAGACAGTCACTAGGTTCAAGGAGATACATGAATCTACAACCTTGCTGTTCCCATAAAACTCCATTCAAATATAGACAAATTGTGACCTGGAGCCTGGAGTTAATGCACATCTCGGACATGCTGGCAGCTCAACTCCCACCAATTCCCCTGCACTGAGCATAGCATGGACAGCAGCTGCAGAACTCCTGTGACCTTTCACTGCAACCAGTCCTTCTGGTGTTCTGGAGCCCTTTAGGTGTTGGGTATGAGAAGCAGAGTTATCCCTGGCCTTCGACACTGTCCTTTGGGCATCAGGAGAGGGAGAAGTGACTGAAAGACTGAAGAGGTGAAGAGCTTCAGCTGGAAGGTAGAAACAGCACAGAAGCAAGAAATGGAGGGCTGCAGCCAGGAGAAGCAGGGGTGTAAAGGCAATGCCTCCCTGGTCTGCATGGGAGACAAAGTAAGAATGGAGGAATGAATACTGGTGAAGGGGAAAAGGGCTGGGCATACAGAGGAATCTGGGATGTGGAAGTAGGAACAGGTTCTAGCAGCAAGAGGAGAGTTGTTTAGGGAAAGGGAGTCCTCAAGTCACAAGGATGTAGATACACAAAGGCAGAATGGTCTGCATTCCATAGTGCTTCCATCACTGTCTAGGAACAGGAGATCTCAAACCTCTTCCATCTTGCTGTAACAGGTGAAACCCACAAGGAGCTGTGCCACATACCACCCTGCATACCTTTGAAACAATGTTTTGTAAGGAGAGCGCTAGCAGATGCAGACCACACCACTGAAGATCTCCATTGTGAAGAAATTTTTCTTTAACATACCATGAACCAGCCTCAAAGACTGTCACTAATGTCTAGATTACCAATCTTCTGAATAAGTGGCCTTTTTTTTAGCTCTTGGATATGTAAGAAAATGCCTCATGAAGTGTGTGATTGACAGTACTGCAGACAGAACAGGAGAGGATAAGATGGACCATGTTTTCCTGTAACATCTTATCTCTCTGCTTTTAACTCTGTAGGTACTCTGAATGTGCTTATCCCGCTTCTCCCTAATTAGCATTCCCCTGCTAATTTTCCAGGTCTTTGACACTGCAGGTGTCCCTGGCTGAACATGGCCCTTGTGCAGCTTCATAAGGAGCTGCTGCTGAAGTTGCTCAGGTTCTGGCTCTCCCAAGGAGATGTCATGTCCTCAGAACTCTTTGGATGGAGGGAAGTCTCTGTGGAGGAGACTTCTTTAAACATACTGTGATTTCTTGGTGCTTGGATGTTTCCCAGACAGCAGGAGCAGCTGCAGGGGTAAACCTGTGTGAGACTATGCTGAAGTCTGGAGAAGTTTCATGATGTGGTCAGAAAAATATGCCTCATCATATACCCACCAATTGGCTACACTGCACTAGCTTTTCATAACTTATTTATCTTATCATTTTGTCTATTAAGGTTTTAGATTAAGGCCATGCTCAAACAATTCTATTTCCTAGGTTGAGGTTCTCAATCAACTACTTTTACTGCTCAGAACCTTCCCTTTGCCTATAAATTGTCTTGGAAAGAAAAGATACTTTAGCTGACACTGTTTCTTTCTTCTGTGTTGACCTAGCACAAACCCTATGTGCCTGTCCAAGCAATCAATGCTCAGATCTGCAGCTCAGCATCAAGTAAGGCATGCTAATTCCAGCCCACAGTCCCAGTGCATCTCTCCACTGTGTGAGCAACACCTTCCACAGTGCCTAAGAGACTGCAGACAGCAGCATGTGAAGGGCTGAGCCCAAGGGAGCACCAAAAGAATTTCAGGCTCAGAATTTGAGAGATAAATATGCAAGACACTCTCTAAAGGAGTAATTTGAATGCAGTCCCTCTGTAGCTGTTTACTTTGCCCCCAGTTGCCACAAATTACTCCAGTACCATGTGAAGTATGCATTCTTGTTCCACCATTTCAGTCGGATTTTTTGTAAGATAAAGACCTAAAGCTCCTACTCAACTGACTTCTGAGCAATTGCCACAGCCTCACCTTATACCACCAAGCCTTCTCTTCCAGCACTATTTATGTGAACGGAAAGCAAAAACAGACCAGTGGGCAGCGCTTCCCCAGCAGCCTTCAGGCATCAAATCTTGGTGACACATATGTTGGAATGGCCCACATCACATCAAGTCACATCATGGGTATATTTTAGCATATTTTAGTATGTTTTAGTATACTTTCCCCCCAAGTATTTGAATATCCAAAAGATTAGAATATGCATTTTAAAACGATATTTTCTTTGTTACTGATATGTGTTTTCATACACACAAACGCATATACATGTGCACACTGCCATCTGCCCCAGGGTTAATATGCTAAAGATATCAGGCTGTTGTTGTGCAATCTATAGAACAATTTGCTGTCCAACAGAATGAGTAAAATCTAAACCAGATGTAAACATTTCTACTAAGACCAAGAGAAACAAGTGACAATTCTCAAAATTTGTTTTATTTCCTTAACAGAACTGAAAAGGAGTGGACCAAATCCTTACCGTGTGTTGGGCTTCAGGTTCTCAATGGGCAAGTGAGTAGATCCTGCAGTCCTGGTTGACCACTTATTCTTTAAAAAGTCATCATAGGATGCACTGTAAACCAGATAGCCTATAAACAGGAAAGAGAAATAGTTGTGAGTATTCTAATTAAATTTTAAATTAATGATATCCCTAGGTGTCATGGTAAATTTTAAGGATTATAAGGAATTGAAACATCTTTGAATATGAAAGTGATTCCATGCCTAACTCTCCTGGAAAGTCCTGGCCTGTAAGAATGTCTTAGCATTAGCTAATAATGATGGAACATTATATCAGAGGACAGCACCCACTTATGAATTCTGATTGAAAAAAAAGTGAAGGCAAAAAAATGACAGAGGTAGTACATTCACTGTTTTAAGTGATACATTGACTGTGCAGACACTAGTACAAATGGCCATTTAGGAAAACCTTCCCCTTCTCCACTCTCCCATCGGGAGAGAAACCCTCAGGAGGGTACCTGTTACCATGTCTCCTTGAGCAGGTTTGGCCCAGTCCACAATGACAAAGGAGTGACAGCCTTCAACTGCCACAACTGTGATGTTGTGAGGGGCTTTCAGGGGACGCTGCTCTTTTTCTCTGAAGTCATTGGGAATGATTTCAGCAAGGCTCTCCACTTGGAAATGCTCCAGAGCCTCTGTCAAGGAGCAGGGGGCTGCTGGATCCTTATTGAGATAGGTCACATAAGGAGCTAGAAAAGACAGGGAAGGACAGCATTTAGTTAGCAGTTTGAGGTATCCCACAGTAGCACACAGGCTGGCAATTTCTGAAGAGAGTCAAGTTTTGTGGTGCATTTTAAAATTCCTCACCTTCCAGCCCAAAGACCACTGCCAACAAATCACGGCTTACAGCCAAATTGATTGATGAGCAGAGGGAACGGGATGTCAGCATTCAGGTTTACCTACCCCACACTCACAACTGTACCAAATTATGCAAAGGTGGAAGGACTGTCTTTGCTACAAGAGGCAGAAGAGAGCAGTCTGACTGCAGCACCCTCTGCATGCTACCTCTAGCTGCTCTGGAAGATGGGATGAAAATGTCACCCAAATTCTGCCTTTCAGGCATGGGAACAGATCCCTGCCAGTGCCTTCAATCATCTAAGACTTTACAGGTCTAAGTGGCTGGTTCTTACACAAACATCCTGAAGCTGGAGCAAAACAACAAAAGAAATGTGAAGAGTAATTCCAAGGTGAGGTCCAACCAGTTTAAAGGGATTGTTGTGGTCCCCTGGGTACTAAGGGACCAGGAGCCGTGGGTGCCTACCTTCCAGGCATGTGCTCCCAACCTGTAACTTCTATTTTTAAAAGCTTTATACTGACTGGAATTGCTCTTCAGTTCAGGAAAAGATTAAACCATCTTTTTATTGCCTTAAAAGTCACCGTAACGTTCAAAGGAAGGACTATAAAACTTGCTTTGGAAATGTTTATTCAGTTGCAATAATACAATTCATTGAAATGGTAATATTATTTCCCTAGTGCCTTGAAATGTTCATAAACCAACGTTTCTTGGTTTATCTTATTGGATTTCATGCCCTAAAGGAATTTTTTCCAGATCTTGCAATGAAGTTAATTTTAGCCTCTCCAGCTAAATGAATCAAGAAGCACTGTCAGTGAGAGAGCTGAATAGAAACATCATGAAATTGTTTGGACAGGGAAACTGAAGATGCACTGGAAAAAGTTTTGGCGTATATAAAAACAAATATTTTATTCCAGCAGCAGAGTTTCACTCTAAGCCACATGAAGCTTGTGGATATTGGAAGGGAAGCCAAGACATGTCAAAGATGATTCTCCATCCCCTGAACTCTTTTCTGAAATGCCAGGTGAGTCAGCAGCTGACTTAACCTCAGTTCAAGTGCCAGAAATATGTAAAAAGCTGCAGGGGGTGTCATCAGCCTGGGGTGGAAGCTGGAATGTTCCCTACAATCTCCAAATCCCTCTCTTCTGGCCCCCAGCTTCTTCTCTGACATAGAATCAGAGCAGCTCTGAAGTCAGTGCTGCAACACCAACCTACACACTTGAATGGCTCATGTACACAGAAGACATGGTTCATGTCTTCATCAAATGCCTTCTACTGAGAAAACATTCAAATACCAAAATCATATTTATCTTTATTTGATTTATTTTTTGGAAAATTCATATCCAAAATACCATTCATTCCTTGACTTTGAAGCACCCTTTGAAGCACCCATGACATACATGCTTGTGCAAGGTGGATGAAACCATTGGGGTTGAACAGATCAGTGGAAAAGAATCAGATCCTCCAGAGGAAGACTCACACCTACAAGGAGACTTGCTCTGCTGGAACTACTGGTGTGAAGTTAGATGCAGTTAAGCTGAATTGATGTAGACACTCTTGCTGTCTTACTAACTTCAGCTAGACCAAACACAATGCAGAGCACAGAACAGAGCACTTACACTGCAAGAGTGCAAAGAGGTTTTTACTAGTTCAACAAAATCATTGTGGGCCCACGCATAAACATGCAAGCATTGAAGCAAGGAAAAAAGTACTGCTGTTTGTATTTCCAAGGTGGCAATCCTTAAAAGGACCACACACACTTCCTCTGGATGTGTTTGTGCAATGGTCTCAGCTGAAGGGCTGGCCTAGCTGGAACAAGAATTCTTTGCAGCACAAGTAGTAAGCTACATAAGCCAAAGAGCATCCTTACCAGTGAAGCGTTTCTTCCCAGCAATATCATATTCTGACACAGGGCCAGTGCCACCCACACTGGTCTCTGGATAGACAATCTCCAATTCTGTCGTCGTAGGAGCAGTGGTAGTGGTGACAGTGGTGGTGGTTGGTGGCAAAGTGCTCTCAAAAAACTCGTAGTCTTCAGAGGAAACAAAAGACGAAAGTGTTAGCAGGCTTCATATAATTTTGGCTTAACTATGAGAAGGGAAACAATTCTGTCACCAGCCACAGTCCCAAAGAAGTGCTACACACCCTCCTGGTGGGGCCACTGCATGCTCCTTACAGAACTCTGTGTTGAGGTTGGTCAAACTTCAGCCTTGCAATGGTTTCTACCAAACTCATGGACAAGAAGAACAGTCTTTGCCCCAGAATACTCATGTCACTGCTGATTTAGACCTCACTCACACAGTTAAACAGGACGAAAATGAACAAATATATTTGTACAGCAATGTCCTGAATGTGTATCTGCCACCTCCTCTCACAAGCCCCAAGAGAATATGGCACATTAATTTAATCCCTGCCCAAAGCCCTCAGATGCCAAAGGAAGTAGAGAAGGGAGAGAAAAAAATTACTAAGAAAACTCTGTGTTGCAATTCTAAAGCCCTAGAGGTGGTTCAATACTGCTCTCAAACCCTCTTGTGACTGGAGGTGCTGAGTCCAGTACTTTCCCTTTGTGGTCCCTGCAGGGCCATGAAGGAAGGCAAACTGCCCGCATGAGCCTCATTATGTTCAGTCCTATTTAACTCAGTGCTCTTTGAAAAACTACTCTGCTACCTGACTAACACACAAAATGAAGGGAAAGTAGCATTTGGCATCTCTGCCGTGACCTCTGGCACGCTGGGGAACTCGGCTCATGTCTTTGAGTGTTTTGTGCTTAAACTGCTAAAGCGTGTGTATTCTGCAGGTGACCTGTATCTAAGGGGAGGCCTGGCAAAAGACCTGTGCACTGAGGATATTCCGCATCCATGCAGATGTAAGGGAAATGGGATGTATGTCCTGTGCAGTTTCTAATTCATGCCCTCCTCCCCACATTCTAAATGTCAGTTTCAGTATGAAGTGATCGGAATTAAAAGTACAAATGTCTATAATATCTTCCACTCAGCTGCTGTGCTCTCTTTTAAAATGTTTTTCTGTTGTTGGTTAGACTTAAGATCCAGCATTACAACCACAAACAAAAAAAACTTTCATTGTTCTAGAGCCATAAATTCTACGAAAAAACCTTTTTGTTTAACTGAGGTCTGTACTAATCCACTTCCATATGTGGGGCAGGAGCAGGAATTTGAAGACTAAAACGGATAGAACATCAGATGTCACTGATGGCAGAAAGTGAATTTCAGTTCCAGTAATTGAGAATTTGCACTGCCTATGCAAACTTACAATTAAATCCTGTGAGTTGACACTTCCTCTTCAGCTAAGTTTTGTATGTCCTTGATTATAATATCAAGATGGCATGAATATATTCTAAAAAAATATTTCTCTCTTTTCCTTTCATCTGATTTTAAGTCTCTTTGATATAAATTCCATATGATTTAAGCAGATCAGTTACTTTATATGTAGGTGATCTTATTCAGTATGAGCATGCTTAATTGTCTAAATGCAGACTACACATTAAAGAAACAACTCACTAAGGTATTTCAATTGTTCAGGCCTTGAATGTTATTTGGATTTTGTATTTTAGAGGAGGTAATTGACTTTGACTGAGCTGGAAGTTGTACCAGAGAAAGTAAATCTAGGATTGAAGCAGTGTCTGTATGACACAGCTCTAAAAAGTAATTTCTTTCCTCAATAGGTTCCTGTTCGATTGCAGGACTGATAGAAAGGGAATTTTATGTCCAGAAACAGATGGTTTTGGACACTTTCTCTCCCTATGTGATGCAGAACTGTTTTCCAGCTCACCATCACTTGCTTAAGCTCCCATTTACCAATCTGCCTCCTTGAACCCAGTTCCAAAGAAAGAAGATAGAGAAAAAAGCAACATTCCACTTGCAATAGACTTCTACAGTTAACCCATACCATCATCGTATATCACATAAGCTTCTGGAGTTGCTGTCACATCTGAATCCAGTCCTGAGAATGCATCTATTGGCAGAGAAAGAAAAAAAAAATGCTATAAGAATTCACTCAAATAATGCTGGAATAAAGTTTGATATAAAAATATTTAGCCAGTGGAATTGTAAAGAAAAAGATAACTTCCTGGTTTCCAAATAATGCAGTGACAGTCTGCCCTGCACACTGAGAATAACAGATGAGAAGCTATTTGCAGTAGTCAGGAGTTTTGCTGGGGGAAAACAGGTTCAGGGCTGCTACATAAAATTAAGAGTAATCACCTTCCAGAAGCTCTGCCCCAGGCCCCAGCTGCTCTGGAGCAAAGATAGGCTGCCAGCAACTATACAATGATCACATCTGGATTTGACCATATTTTATAGTCTCAGAAGCAGCAAATGTGAAAGCATTATATGCCAAAAAAAACAACCAAGGAATTAAATATTTCTACCCAAATATTTTTGTGGAGGTATAAAAACAAACAGCCCACAGAGCCATGACATTTATAGAACATGTCAATGGTCTTGCAAGGAATTCAGCCCCAAAGGAATGGATTTGTAGAATGAAGTAATTAGTGCTGGATTTTCTGGGGTTTTACTCTGCACTAGCTCTACTCTGATCCTATGGAATGGCTGCCCATTACAGGTTGGGCCACATAGGTGTAATCCTGAAGCACTGCTCTGCATTAGTTTCATCCAGCATGAATTCAGTTCAGGAAATCAGAGTGAGATTGCTCCAGGATGCAAATGAAAGCATAGCAAAGACAGATGATAATGAGGTGCACATCAAAAACACTCTACTGGTCCATCCCAAAACCCAACACAGATGCACCAATAGACTTCCCAG
This sequence comes from Onychostruthus taczanowskii, assembly GCF_017590055.1. NCBI lineage: Eukaryota > Metazoa > Chordata > Aves > Passeriformes > Passeridae > Onychostruthus > Onychostruthus taczanowskii. The sequence continues at coordinate 10,368,073 of NW_024505892.1, forward strand.
CTGACTATTCCTTGATATTATCTCATTATCTCTGCAGGACATGACTCCAGCTCCAGAGACATCAACCATCAAGTACCTCATCTGTCAAATCCCAAAGGCTTTCTTGCATGCTCTGAGGAAAACGTTTCTCCACGTAATTCAAGGAAGCCAAACAGTACACAAAGCTCAGAACAGTCATAAAAAGCCATGCAAACAAAGCACAAGCACTGTGCTGTAACCTGCTGAAGGTACCATCAGAAGTCTCCAATGAAATGCTGGGGCTGGGGAGTGGCCAGCATGTGAACAAAGATAAGAGAAAGACAGCTTTGACCTCCAGACACTTCACATACATTGGTCACACTCCTGTAACACTCAATATGGAAGCAATAGTGTTATTTTCACTAAACAAGAACTGCAAACAATGCAAAGTTTCAATTGTCAATGTTAAATAGTTTACAGATATAATCTGAATGATACATTTTCATTTTGCTGATTTTTTTAGAACTACAATTACTGTAAAACTGCTTTTTTTTTCTCCTAAAATAATTTTCTTTTAAATACACTTTGTGATTTTAATGCCGAAATAAGCTTTAAAACACAAGAAATGGGTTTATTCTTGTCAGACTTTCATATATGAGACTGACATTTCCTCATGGTAGACTTCTGCAGCCCATCTTCAGGAGACGATTTCCTTGGAAGTCACTTGACTTCTCTGAAGGTAGTCAGTCACAAAGTAGATTATTTGCTGAATTCTGCAGCTCTATGTACAACTGGCCAACATCAACCAACATCTATAATGTTTGCACTTACCTTTGACTGTCTACATCCAAGGAATCAAGAGGATCAGATACGCAGAAATTTCAAATCTTCCATGGGTAGATTTCAATTCATCCATGCTTATAAGTTAGTAAGTCTTTGGCCTATGTACAGTCTGGCAAAGCCAAATTTCATGTTCTATTTTTGTACTCAGTTTCAGTGACTGTGCTTGTTTAGCATTAGCTGTGTCATAATGACAATAAGAGTACTTCCCAACAGACCTCTCATTTTATTATTTTCTGTAAATACTCCAGCTGCAGTTCTTCGCCTTGCTCCATCACCCTTTGCTGAATCTTTTGAGTAAACCCTGCCTGTAACAAATGGGGCCAAATCTTCCTATGAGCACTTGCCACAGACTTTTGGCATCTGTAAGGACAGTCTTGCTGTCTTGTCTTACAAATTCTATCACTTGATTCTATCACACATGGTTAAGTCTTTTTATCACACGTGGTTAAGTCTCCACCTGTTTTCTCCTCTGTGAGTTCATGAATAAAATTTAGTTGATTTCACTGACAAATCACACTTGTGTGGCCAAACTCCTCCTTGAAAGTTAAAGACTGCTGAATCTAGTGAAAAGCTGATAATAAATTCTGCTGGATCAAGAAAAAATCCTGCCAGAGATAAAAGAATTTGCCAAAGTTTAGGCAGAACATTTGGAGCTGGGTTTTGGCACTTGCAGACCCTGTCTGTTTGTGAATAAAGCACTTAGCAACAAATATCAAGCTTTGGCAGAAAAAGTATTTCACTAAACAATGTGAAGTAATTTCTAGACTCAGATTAAAGGGAAAGACAAGACAAAAATGCGATTTAATATAATGCAAATGGTCAAGTGAAAATGGCATTGTTTTGATAATTCAAATAGTAGTTGTTTACCCTCTTGAAATATACACTTCTCTTGTTAAACAATAACAGCCATCATTAAATAAATACCACAAAGAACTTTACTTTGCTAGCAAGTTCCTTTGTGGAACAGGCAGACTGTTTTCCTGTGTTTATCTAATCCTGAAGCAGGTCACTAGGATTTTAAAAAAAACTGAAAAAGACTCTTCAGAGAAGCTTTCAAAATTCCCAGGTAGGGACTAATATTGCAAAAGCTATAAAGTAATTAGCCTTAAGGACCAGGTAAGAAGCAGAAATCCAGCACCATCCTTTCAGTCTTCCACTGTGAGGCATTTGCAGACATACTGTCAAAATGCCAGGCTGTTTGTCTGTTACTTCAAGGCCATTCTCACTGAACACACAGCCTGAATAAAAACTTAATTTTCATTCATGCCTCTATCAAGTTCAAAGATTCAGCAAGCCCATCTGGTAGAAGGCAAAAAGCCCAAGCAGAATTTTTTAAATGTCCAGAAAATCACATGAAAATTCCCCAGCCCACAACTCTGCTAAACGTAACACTGCAAAGGATTTTGTTGCTCAGATTCTGGATCCTACCTTCAGTTTAACCCCAGATATGTGTCATATACTTCTACTGTTCTTACATTGTGTATTCTCAGAAGAGGTCCTCCAGGTAACAAACAGCACAGGCAAAAAAAGAGGAAATTACAGGATGTAATCAACATTTAAGATAATCAAAAGGAGCTGGGGGGTGTGTGAGGGATTCTAACTACCAAAAACCATGGGTCCCTGTAGGCAACTTTGAAAGTATGAGAGTGACTATATATAACAATATTTGTAACACAATTTTTTTGTGTAAGTACAGTTAAGAACTATGAATTTTCCATAGGGAAAAGCAAAACTCATCAATATTTAATGATGATATGATTTTTACATGAATATGTGTATGTGTGTGCGTGTATGCGTACACATCTGTGCACAGCTACACATGCAAGCATGCTTCTATAACTGCACAGTGTCAGATGTGGCTAATTGTTAATAAATTCTAACATAGAACTCACTTTAATTTCACCTGCACAAGGAGCTGGCATCTCTGACTCATTAACTTCCATGGGCCTCTGATAAGGGAATTTTGTTTTCTGTTCTGAGATCTTCTCCCAAGATGCCATCCCTAGACTCGCTGTGAGTTGCTGGAGCCACACCTTTCTATATCACTGCCCTTTTCAAAGTGACAGTTCAGCTTCCTAGGCCATGGTTTCATAACCCACTTGTAAATCTACTTTGACTTAAGAGATACAGGTGTATAGGAGAAAGGTAAAGGGGCTTCACTACCCATTAAAACTGGCTGCTGCAGTTGTCAGATGTCTGACTGACAACATGCTGGTATAGTTATGGCTGTGCTGCCCATTGGTAGAACGAGTTGAGGATTACCTAAAAATGGGATGGGTAAGGGGCTACCATGGTGCACCCTGATCTGGTTTGGCAAAATGAGCAGCTAACTCACTTGCAATCCAGGTGCTGAAAGCATAAAACATGGTAGGAAACAGGCTCAACACCCAAAGACTCTAGTGCATTTATATGTGTTTACTTTGGATTTCAGTTTGGCACCACAACTTAAGCTTGTACAACTGCAATAAGGAAAAATGACATGCACTAACACTGGTTTGTATCTTCAGATACCAAAGAAATCAGTGTAGAACTCTCTGCCTTATCTGTGGAGAACTGGGTTGCCTTTCACCAGCTCTCATCTGTGCTGTGCTGCATTCCTGCTGGACAGTCTATCTCTAAGGGCTGGCAAGAGAACAAGAATCTCACTTTGCAAATGCTGTTTCCACTATGGCTCAAAAGAGAGACTTTTCAGAATTCATTGTGATAAATGAACACAAAACATACAAAATGTATAGCTCTTCCAGCTCCTACCCTGGCTTGAAATGGAATGAGAAAAATTTATATGTAAATGCTTTGACCACAAAGCTACTGCCTATACTTGTACCCCTGTGAGTGAACATATGTGATAAAAGTGTATCCAACACAATGTAAGAAATTTGCTGAAAACAACACAGTTTCACAAAAAACCTCAGCTTTGGTGAAAACTGGCATTTTCCAGTAAAAATCCATTTAACACCCAAACCCTTCTTCATGAGCTGTAGTCTCAGCTCCTACCTTACCAAACAGACCAAAATCTTCAGAGGCAGATTCTCCACCATTCCACATCCGTGTAACTGTGCTGTAACAAACAGCACAGCCACGGAAATTCAAAGAGCACAAAAGGAAATTACCTTCTGCATTGCACTCTGGCAGGCCATCAAACCCCAGGAGCAAGTTGCCTTCATCATCATACTCTCCATAGGTGCCTGGAGGACAGGTTGGTGTGGGTTTCTTGGTGGGCGGCTCAGTGGTGGTCGGTTCAGGAGTGGTGGTGGTGGTGGTGGTTGTAGCAACAGTTGTTGTAGTGGTTGTGGTGGTTGTCGTGGTAGTTGTTGTAGGTATTGTTGTAGTAGTTGTTGAGGGAGTGGTTGTTTTCTTAATCATTTCAAGACCAATCAGAGGCTTTCCTCCAAGGCTTATTATTGGTTTATCTTGTGCACTCGCTACAGGTTTACTAAATCTGCTATGTCCAAACAAAGGCAATCCATCAGGACTCACCATTGGAGCACCCTTTTCATCTAAGAGAGAAGAACAAAACCAAAAAATCTCATCATTAATCCACTTCAGGCTTATAGCATTAAGCATTACTGTGTTTTATCACAGTAGATGCTACAAAAGCACTGAATAGAGTGAATAGAACCTTCTCTAAGTAAACTGACAGAGAAGGAGAGTGTTACTTAGGAAAGAGCCATGGCTGGGAAGCTGGAAAGTGGTTCAGAAAAACCTCAAAAAAACCACCACGGTGTTCACATTTTTCAGCTGTTTGATAAACGCTCCAGGGACGTTTCATTTCAGAACCACAATGTGCAGACAATGACAGCGTTTCATCTAAGTCACTCTCATCAACTAACTGTTGATGAAATGTATGATGAATCCATATTCTGCTCCTTAATGTCAAACACATGCAAGGAAAATCTGAGATGAGCTGGCAAGATGCTGTCATGGCAGATAAATTTGTGTGCCAAATTCTGGGTACTGTAAATATTCATGGCAGACAGGTTAACAATAGGCACTGAAATTTGTATTCAAGAGATCTTACAGATGGACTGACATGCTAACAGCAGTCTTCAGAGAACACAAACAGGGTTTCTTACTATTTGTGGTCGGCTTTAGAAGAAAAAATGAAATAAACACATCCATATGGCTAGTACAGTGCTAGCAGTGGGGAATAATTATTCGTATGCATACAAAGATATAAACAATCATCAACCCTTATTCTACTCATCAGTCCTTATTCTGGCTCAGTTCTGCAGTCCTTTCTAATGCTGATACAAGTGTGATGGACTTGAGTGATTCTTGCTGCCTCGTAGTCTGGAATCTCACAGGGTGACTCAAAGCCTCCCCAGGTCCTGCAATGTGCTGACTCTGGTGGAGACTTGAGGCACAAGCAACTCCAAATGGCTTGCAAGGGGCCTGGGGATGCCTGAAGCATTCAACAGCTCAAGGATTTGTACCATGTGTACAACAACTGTAGAGCTTTTTTCTGTAAGAAGGAAGTTGCAACTTACCAACAATTGTACGTCCATCCCCTCCTAATTTCACTCGGAGAGGGTTGCCTTGGGAGTCTTGGAGGTATTTTCCTTCAGCATTTAACACTAGCCCTCGGCCAAGATCTACAATCTAAAAGCAATAGATGGACTCAAGTTTAGCTAACCCAAGAGGAGGGGAAATGAAATTTCACAGCAACAGAAATCCTGGGGAAATTCAGCCACTAAGTGTGATGTTCAGGAATAGCTGCAACACACTTGAACTTTTAAAATGAAGTGTATAGTAACCACTGAAATATCATTGCTGAAGAAAGCAGAGTCCCAGGAACTGGGGTCCAGAGCTGCACAGCCATATTCATATTACCTACTGTAGCTCCAGTGTGCAAATGAGCAAATCCCTTGATTTTCTTTGGCTGTGCGACTCCCAAGGTGAATTCCTATAATATTGATTTTGGTATGACATGGACCCATTTTCAAGATGGGATTTAGAATTACGTCTAACTAAAAAAAAAAAAATTAAATATTAGACTAGTTACTTTATTTTGAAATGGCAGTGAAAACAAAGTAGCTAAGATTTTAATTGGGGCAGGAGACTGAAGAAAAGCCTCTGTCTCATAAAGCAAATATGTCTGAGAGCTTGGACTGAATTCCAGAGCTAACTGCTGTTATAATTCAGTCCTTTTTGCTATTTCAACCCAAAATAGCTGAACTGTATGCTGTTTTAACCTGAGGTAACAGACACTGAGCCACAGAACACAAAAATGCAAAAGGTGTTAAGTACTGTGAGGAAACTGGGAAGGGGACAGAAACAGCAATTCCAGGTTGGCAAGACAGACTTACATCTGGAGCTGAGAAAAAGACTGCAGCAGGAAGGACAGCCGATTACGAGCTCAGTCTCTGAAGCCCTCCAGGCACCAGATTTGGCATAGATCCTCTTGCTTTGCAAGGTGTTCATCCTGCTAGCAGCAATGCCCTCCCCTCAAGAGGCAGAGAAATGCCCCATGGCATTCCAAGGACCTTCCTAGCCCACTTTCTGGAATCCATTTGAAGGACATTGGGCATGCTTCTCAAAATGCCTCCCTGGAATGTGACCCATCTAATGCACTTTTTAATGTTCCTCTAATGAAAATGGCAAGATTGAAGTGGCCATAAAATAAATGTCTTTATGTGTCATGCCATGTGCAGGCAGCTCTGCTAATGCCAAGGAGGCTGATCACAGAGTCCTACTGCTCAGCTCTTGGGAAAACATGCAGGAAGCACCAGTTCTTTCCCTTGCTCTCCTTGGTTAAAAGTTCATTGTAAAGGATGCTAAAAGACAAGGTATGGGCATGTATGCAGCTTGTGGGGTTTTCCTATCAATGGCATCTGAGCTCTTCTGCATACACCTCTGGAAAGATGAGGAAACAAAAACCTGCATAAGTGCATTTAAAGCATTGTGACAGTTATGGAGGCACTTTTTATTTCAGAAGTCTTGGTCAGGATCTTCTACCTGAGGTGCAAGTCTGGGAGAAGCATTGCTGAACACATCTTTCACAGCAGCTTTTCCAGGCAGTCTCCACTCACAATGCAGAGCAGACAACAGCCCACTGTGTCAAGAGTCCCAAAGTCACTGGGGAGCACAAATCTCACTGACTTTGATGAAAAAATATTTCTCTAAATTTTATAAGAGTAATGTTATAATTTAAAATTCAACCCATCAGGTTTTAAATTTAAAATGTTAAAATAACAAAACCCAGGATTTGTCATTAGATTTCAGTGGAACAGTGGAAACTAAACTTTAAAGCTGCATTGATGGGGGACAGTGCTTTTCTTAATGAAAATACAAGTACAGTAAAAGGCCAAAACATCTTGAATTTAGAGAGAAGGTCACCCTACCCACTTTGCTCCTTGAGGGCCATTGATTACTTTCTGTCCACTTGGTTTTCCATTATTACCAGTGTTTACTTTTCCATTTCCATTTCCATTTCCATTTTTACAAGTAAGATTTGGTCTGCCATTATAACCTGAAACAGGGAAGAAAACACACTATTCTGAAGAAAGCAGTGCAACCTACAAGTCATATTTTAAATTGGAAGTAAATGCATTTTCTGGCTGATCTGAATATAAACAAGAACAGAAAGAGGCCTCACCACACTCTACAAACCAGGCACTCCACTTCTTCTTGGGGCAACTGTAGTGACATTGCCAGATTTTTGCAGCTGACACAAGAATCTGAAATTGTTTTTTCTGAAGAGGATAAACACTCATTGTTCATCTCTATCATGTTTATTTGGTCTCTCTATTCCCTCTTTTTTTTTAAGAAAGCAGGGCAACATTTCTTCATGGCACTACAGTCATTAAAATGTTTGTGATCTTTGTAAGTGATCTTTCAGAAATGGGATGAAGAAAGAAACCATTATTAAACACAACCAGTTGTTCAATCCTATCCTTATACAAAGATGTAGTGACAAACTGAAAGGAGAGGGCATAAGAATTATCTCCACACCTATTTTGTTTAACCTGGAAAAGGAAGGAATCTCCTTCTCTAGCTGAAAAACTACTGCTAAACAGAAGTACACTCACGTCAGAAGTGGAGAAGCAGCAGCACTGAGCTGTAGGCCCCACAGCTCTGAAAGGGAAGTAAATTTCACATCTTATGTGAGACTTGCCTCCAGAAAAATATAATGAGGGAAAAATATAGACTGGGGAAAAAAATTACCTGAACACTTGTTTGCTATAACTTCACAACTGCATTGCTACTAGTAACCTTAAATAACCTCCATACAGAAATCTGTTATTTTTTTCAGCCATACATCTCATCCCCCATGGTATTATTCAAGGTCTACTCCCATCTTAAAGCTCTTTAAGCTGGTGAATCTCTACACAACACTGAGTAAAGCATAGCAAATGCAACAGCCCAGCTGCACAGTCCTCATTGTGTAGCAGGGAGGACACTTCAAACCAAACATTACTACCTATGGATAACACAGAAGGTATTTACTAAAACACTCAAATCACTAAATACTATTTTGGATGTCCATGCATTGGAGGGACAAAAGGTATTTCTACCTAGCAAGGTCACTGAGGCTGTCAGGGATTTTCCATTGGTGACATGTGGAATAAATACCTTGATGTGCAGTGGACCCTCTATTCTACTACCCAGGTCTGCAGACATTCTGTCAGAAAGCAAGCCTAACTTTTGGGGTAAATCACAGCCATAAATGTATTAGATGGCCTGGCTGTGATGGGCTCAACCTGGCTGTATGGGCAACCCTGAGCTATCACTTAGAAAAAAGAGGAAAGTGGCTTAAAAATGCATCAAAGAAAACACAAGGAAACACCTCACTGTCTAGGCATGGGCAAGGTGGTACTATGGAACATACAAAGGTCTTTTAGCAATCCTTGATGAAGAGCTACATACCTGAGAGGCTGGCATATTCTGAGTACAAATGGGCTTTCAATGAGCATTTGGTGAAGTCATTGCTCAATAAGGAACTTCTCCAATTTAGCACCTAACTCTGTCACCCTCTTTGTGGATCACGGGATCCTGTGCAGATCAGACCACAGGAGAAAGGGTCTGGGACACCACATTACACCAAATCGGCAATGTCCTCCAGAACTGGGCTTCCCAGCAACCACCAAAATAAAAAGCAACACATTATACTAAATAACTGAACCTGCATCCTGCTGGAGGACTTTCCATCTAACTGCTGATCCTAGGAAAAACACAATTAGTGACATTAATACAACAAAGGCAGGATTAGTGACATTAATACAACAAAGACAGGATACCTGGTCTATAAGGAGGTCTAACAAATTGGCGCTGAGAAGGGCTCCCTAGCCTGGAGTTCAATAGTCGCTGACGAGGAGACAAAGTGGAGGAAACTGCTGGAGAAATGGTGTGTGTGGTGGTAGATGCAGAAGAACGTGGCCAGACAAAGCTTGGTTTAGATGGGGTATGTTTATTAGAGGACTGAGTAATCTGTGATGCTATGGCAGAGCTTCTTGGTGACTCAGGAGAAGACATTTTTAATATTGAAGGTTTTTCTGTCTCTTCTTCTTCAGAACTTACTTTGTGAGGTAGAAGAGTGTCCATAGATTTTCTTTTATTGCTAGCAGTGTCTTCATATACGTTTTTGTTACCTCTAGAAACAGAAGGGGACCGTTTTGCTGCCAAAGATGTGGGTTTCTCTTCCATTTCATTCTGATCATGTTCACTGTAATAATCATCCTCTTCATTAGAAACTGACTGATGAGATTTAGATGAAGAAGGGGAAGGAACTTTTTGAAGAAGTTCAGTGTTAGACATTTTTGAGGGCAACAAGCCCTTTTTCTTCTCTGTTTGGGACACTGTTCTGGTAGTAGCTCCTGAGCGAGTAGGTAATGAAGGACGAGTTTGTCTCGAAGTGTGTGACAGCCTTTGATTATACTGGTTGTCTTTTGCTGTATCACTGGCAGAACTGGAGTCTGGCTGAGTGAGTTTTGGTTTGTAGGAAGGTACCTGAGAACCTGGATGCTGTTGCTTTGATTGAGATGAACTTGAGCTTCCCTGAGAGAAAGAAGCAGATAATCCCCTAGAAGAGGACACCTCTTTAAGAAACACAGACTGCCTGCTTGCTCTGTCACTGCCCTCTGTTTCATCCTCATCATCATCTTCCTGCAACTCTTCATTACTTTGGGATGAGATGGCACGGTGAGATGGGAGGCGCCGGCCCCTTGAATGCAGGATGGAAGGACTGGTTTGTGCCCTCTGTGGAGGTTGTGAGTGAGAGGTCTTCTCCACTGGAAGACGAGAAGAGAGTGTCTTTCTAGGCAAAGACTCGCTTGGTTTTGATCGAGCAAGCTTTTCTTTTACCTCCCGATTGCCCTGCTCTTCAGGTTTGTATTTGGAAAGAGAAGACTGCAAAAGAGAATGCTTTTCTGGAGCAACTGTTTGACTTTGTTGTTCTTCTGAGTCAGAGTGGGGTGATTTTTCACCATGTGTCTCTCTGGAGAGGGAATCAGAATCGACCTGAGGATTTCTTCTCTTGGAGTAGATTGCTGAAGAAGACTGCCTGGAAGAGGGCAAAGACGGCAATAAGGGATTTTCATCTTGTGAGTCCTCCTTATAATTCTTATCAACATCCTTTCCCTTGGATTTGGCACTGGTGGAGGAGCGAGAGTGAGGTGAAGTGTAACCAGGAACAGCAGACCTTGATGAGACTGCCGCCACCGCTGACTTTGAATCTTTCCATGTGCGGGAACTGGAGCCTGCGGATAGCCTTGTTTGCTGCAACCTAGAACTTGGCTGTCCTGCTCTGTTCTCTGCTTCTTCACTGTCAAACTCATTATGGCTACTATGAGCATGGGAATCTGCTGATTTTGAAGCAGGTTGGTGTGAACGACCTAGAGAGCCAGACCTACTGCGATGGCCTGAGACACCCTCAAGAGGGACAGCAGCCTGCCGACTTGATGGCAAGGCCTGGCGACCAGGCTCTGAAGCTTTAGAAGACTCTTTCACCAGCACGGGGTCAGGCTTCCCTTCCACATTACCATTACTTTTGGCAGGCAGAGGATGGGAAGAGGTCTTAGAAGGCACATTGTTGTTGCTTTGTCTCAATTGCTTGGTTTCATTATCTGTGTATCTGGGAGCGGATGAGGCAGAAGAGTGTTGTGATGATGATGGTAACAGTGCTGGTGGCTCACGTTCCTCTGTGCCCATCTGGCTTGACACCTCAGATGAGTGGGTTCGAATAGACATCTTCCCTGAGGCAAGGACAGGGTGGATTGGCCGACTATGGAACAAAGGTTTAACATTTCTCCCCTGGTCCTGGGCTTTTGGTGGTGATGTTGTAGCTTCCTGGGAGAAATCGCCATCATCTGTCACCTCAGTGGATTGGAGATCAGGTTCCTGCTCTCCTGTCTTTCTAGAAGGTAACTGAGATTTACTTAGGACTCCTCGAGTCAAGATTTTGTTCTTATATTCAGAAAGAAGACTCTTTTTATCACTAACGCTAGGTGAATGAACAGACAGCTGCTTAGAAGAAGGTGATGGCTGGGCATTTGAAGAAACAGAAGAACTCTGAGAAGCAGATGAGCCAGCATTCCCAGTCTTTTTAGCCTCTGAATTATCTTGGATATTTGTCTTTTGCTGAGCAACTGAATCCTCATGAGCAGCTAGAGGCAAAAAGAAAAGTGTTTATTCACAACAATAGAAGATTCACAAAAACTGACCAAAATCAGAAAACACCCAGGTAGCAAGAACAAAACTTATGAGAATATGAGGCAATAATTATTTCTGTATTAACCAGGCTGTGGAGTCCAGCCAAGATAAGATTTGGGTTGTAGGAAGGTACCTATGTGGAATTACTGTAGCTTGGGTAAAACTTAGACCAATTAAAATCAAATATGTAAAATCAGGGACTGCAACACCCTTTCAGGGAAATCAAATCTTCAGCAGAACTTAGTCATGTTGATGGGATGGTGCTGCATTATCCCATGAAAGGCTGTGGCCCACCTTTAACCCAGCAAATATTCCGTCCCTACAACAGTAACTTTTTGGCAAGAGCCAAACACAAGGACTAGTATCTGAGTGAGACACTAAGTGACTTTCAAGAGTGGGAGCTATCAGGAACAGAGCAGCCAAAAACCCAGAGCATTGCATTCTTTGGCCTTTGGATAACAAGAACACATAGTATTGTCATAGATTATGGCATGCATTTATTTAAGAGGCTAAAATGTCCATAAAAGTGACCTTTTGCATGCTGCAGAGTGACAAAGACTTATTTGGACGATATAGTGATAAAAAGAGCAAACAGAAACAATACCAAGGAAGTCAAATCCCACAGGTCAGACAGAGTGCAGAGGAGTTGAGTCAGTAAGGATTAACACAACTGGGACCAAGACTAGAGTGGGTGAACTACAGCACTGGTTCATGGCTTGATGCTCACCTGCTGGGATGACGACACTGAAGGCTTTTGACTGAGGACCCGGTCCCCTCCTGTTTGCTGCACGAATTTTGAAAATATAGCGCTCCCCAGCCTGCAGACCATCTATTATGGCTGATGTTGTAGCTCCAGAGTAGGTGATGGACTTTGCTCCAAATGGCTTGAGAGCCGGGGCGTATGAAAGAATGTATTCTGAAATGATTTGGCAGACGGTTGGAAGGAGGAAACTGAAAACAGTCCTGTTTCCAGCGGACAGACTGTATGGGTAGGATGAATTAGAACGTGCATTACTAAAATTAATACACTGGCAATGCACGCTGAGTCAACAGCTGGAGTATAAAGACATGAGAGAGAGATACACGTATATATGTAGGTTAAGTTGAATATTTCTTATTCAGAAGAGAAACTTCTACCAGAAAATATCAGCACTGCAGATTTGCCAAATGGTAGCAACATCACGTCTGTCCAACAAATTCTAAATATGACACACTGTGCTTAGCCAGAGCTAGGGTGAATCACCACAGCAGAGAGAGCAAAGAAAGGTCTGGTTGCCACTTTGAAACTCACCCTGCTCTCACCTTTGAGTTTTGAATTACTGTGATACCTGTGCTCTGTCTTAGCTTTCTGTATTGAGAGAAATTTCATCCCTACAGGAACAATTCTGGGCATCTGGGCATAAAGAGGAATCTTCCCATTATACTCCCAAGAGGCACAGGTGAGATGCCAGATCTGTGCAAACTCTGTTTTCTTTTCAAATCCTCTGTAAGAAGCACAGGTATCAGACAAACCCAGGGTTTGGATAATACATTTCATGGGTTGCCAGCTTTCTCTCCCTATACAAAAACCCACAATAATACCTGAGGAGCCACAGTGCCACAATGAGAAAACTCTATAACATAATGGCATCTTTTTTTTTTTTTTTCCTGAGAGTGAGCCCATATTTATTTTGTCAAGAAATAATCCATGCACAGTTCATCAAAATCAAAGGAAAAAAATAATTTATATTTTATATGGAAATACATTTAATGCTCCACTGAAAAACAAATCAAGGTATCAGAAGGCATAAATCCCTTTTCTCTGAATCTTTTTTCTTTTTCTTCTTTTTACACAGGCATTGCTTTCATGGCAGAGACACTGGTGTACCTTCTGATAACTCTTAAATGACTACTGGAGAATATTTTTTCCCATTATTTTAATATGTGGTATAAATACATAAAAATGGACATGACTGAAAAACAAAAGGATCAAAAGACAAAAAATCCTGATTACTACATTGTATCAAAATGCCCATGAAATGCTAATTCAGTGATTTTATTTAGCCAGTAAAAATATCTTGTCATTTACTTAGTTTAAAAATAAGACATCTCCTGTAACACTTCATACTCAAACAGAAATATAATGTGTATAAGAATTCAGCCCTTAAATATTAGGTATCTTTAAAACTATTGCCTTGGATGAATCATCTAATAACAATGCAGACAAAACTGCACAAAGGGCTACAGATTGGTCAAAGTTAGGAGCAGACTTGAAATATCAGATAATGTCCCTGCATGACCCTTCTTACAGAAAGAATGATTCTTGGACACAACTGCAGCTCCACTGAAGTAATTGGCAAGACTTCTACTGACTTCAAAAAAGGAAGGAATTCCACCACTGTCCTGAAGAACACATAAAGCAGGTCTTACAGACACAGTGTACGCCCCTCCAGGCCAATGATTTTTCAAATCCTGAGATGCTGTAGTGCTGATAAGAGACCTCCAAAAACTTGTGTAATTTGAGAACACAATCTTGTTAACCACTGAAGAACAGGAGGCTAAAAAAATCAGCCTCAATTTCAGAGGGAAATGGAAAAAAATCCCAGAAAGAACTTTTTCTTTTTTCTTTAATTCTACGCAAATCTTAGCCAACTGGCAAACTATCTTTATGACTATGTCCAATAACACTATAGTACAAAAGATTTATGCATGAGATCTTCTGAAATCAGATTTGTGTTTTCTTCTTAAGCTGAGGATTTCCTTCCATGACAAACTAGAAATAAAACACAACATAAACCCACTCACTTTCTTGACAACCACCCAATTTTTCCTCTACAATTAATTCTTTAAAATTTTTCTGGAAACTTCTTTCTTTAGCCTAATTTTGACCTGCCTATTAATGTAAGAAGAGGTAAAATGTGCATGCATGTTACCCCAGGAACCTCTGTGACATCCCAGGCAGACATGGACAGTGGTTTCTCAGTGGCACTGTGGAGACACCGGGCTGGAAACATGTAAATCTTGCTTGGGTTTAATCAAGTGAAAGAATCCTGGCACAGCCAAGGTTCCAGCCTACTGCAGAGCAGCAGTCTGCCTTTGGGAACAACAGCTCCTTCAGGGAGTTAGAAACCAACAGTGAGGACTCACCTTTGACTTTTCCTTCGCTCTCTGGAAGAGCATCCCAGGATGCAGCTACAGAGGTTGGTTTCCCCTTTAATGGCCAAACATCCAAATTTTCAGGTGCACTGGCAGGAGCTGGGAAACAGCCATACACAGAAGAGGCAAGTAAGACTCAGCACAGCATACACCTTTTGCTCCATAGCAGAGATTCCTATACAGCTACTTCAAAGATAAACATGAAGAGTATACATGGCTCAGGTCCATGCTTGTCTCTGTCACATCCCTCTCTCAGACTGCCATAGTGAAATTTTATTCCATAATTTTAAGAACAGGAAATCTGCACAAGACTGCTATTGTGGCTTAGCCAGAATGACACAGTCATTTGTTATGGACAATTTCCCTGTACCAAAGGGGCCTGACAGCTTCTCCATGGTGGAGGGAGGATTTAAATTTGCTGTCCTCAAAGAGGAATGGAAGCCAGGTTGCTCTTCTCAAAGGAAGGGGCACATCTCTCTGCAGGGGTCCAAGGTGCTGAACCATCCTGCAAAAATTCCTATGCCACTTTCCTTTGTTCTCCTTGCACCACAAGATCAGCTGGATGTGCTCCCCTGGTGTGCTTCACTACTACAGGGATGCAGGCAGCAGCAATGAGACCTTTCCCATACTCTCAACCCTCTGCTGCCCCAAGCAATCACTTGGCTCGTTCTGGCTTTCCCTCAAGTCAGCCCTATTCCACAGCTCAAACCCTATGACTTGTGTTAGCCCAAGGACCCCTTGAATGCATACCTGCTTCTGGGGTCCGCTGGTAAACAGACACGCTCCATTTGCCTTCCTTTTCTCCCTCCAAGATTTGGATGGCAAACTCGTACATGGTGTCTGGCAGCAGGTTCTCTACCAGTGCCCGCCGGTTGGACACCTGCTTGTAATCCCACCTTGCTGATTCCCCCTTTTCCCGATAGCGAACATTATACTGCCTGGCACCAGAAACACAGGAAAATAAAAGTGAGAGTGTGGGAGCCTAGTATTAGCAGAACCAGAGTGGGACAGGGATGCTTTGCCCTCTAGTAGCCTGCTGGGTCTTAGGGAGGAACCTACCAAAGTGCAAACAACAAAGTACCAACAACAAAACCCAGCATATTTTTCCTTCCTCTAATGGAGTGTGATTGCTTTCACCCCAAGGGATTGACTCTTCAAGATGACCCCATGGCCATGAGCATGGCTGGATTGCTGGCAGGCCCTTGCTCCCAGAGCAGCACCAGTGGTTCAGTTCCCACCTGTCTGCCTAGAAAACTGCTTCCACAAAGAAATAGAGAACATCTAAAATTAATAGTTTTCCTGCTGTGACTCTCAGGGCATTTCAGCACCAGTTTACACCGCTCGTCAGTATTCCCAGGCTGAGCAACACAATCCAGCGTTTTCAGATCTTTGGCAGTTTCCAGCCCATTTTCTTGTTTGTTTTGGTCTCCAACTGCTGCAGCATGCTGCCACAAGCCAAGCTCTCACTCAGAGGCGCCCCAGCCTGCTCAGCCTCAACTGCATGGGTTTTCTGGAGGGTTAAAGGATGCAGGGTGCAATGATGGGTGTCTTTCCCGCTGCAGTGATGTGTCTTTCCCACTCCACCTACAGCATGGTCATCTCGAAGCTGTAGTCTGTTTTGACAACTCAACACCTCACCTCTGTGGGCTGTGCCTCGCCCCCGCTCCTTCTTTGCCCATGCATCTTTGGGGTTTTTCTGGCTGTGGTGATATACCAACACTGGGACAGCCAAATAAATACCAGAGCTGGTGCTGGCAACATTTCAGAAGAGATGTAAACCCCTGTGTGAGTATAACACTCACACAGATCTCTAAATGATAACAAGCAGGGTGCTACAAGGCAAGCTAAATTATTCTCATAACCAACAGCAATTAAATGAATGCAAAAGCATTCAGTAGAGTGTTGGCAGCAGCTCCCCTTCAGTAGCCATTTAAAAACCCAGGGCTAAGTACCTGCTTGCTGCAACCTTCCGCTTTTCATACAGTGGGTCTGTCCAAGTAACAAGCACAGACTGAGAGGACATAACTCGAACAGTTATGTCTTGTGCCACCTCCACCTCTTCCTCCTCTGAAAAGGCAAAACAGAACAGCATATCATTAACAACATTGGAGTTCTCTTAAAAAACAGCAAATGTTTTCAACTGACGTAATAATATTCACACCACACAGTTGATTTAGAAATACAAGTGGGAGTGGAAAATTAATTCCATTGATTACTGATGGTATTTCATGGAAAGATAATTTCTTTTGTTAGCTGTGTGCCTGCAAGGCCATAGTACTAATACATTCTACAATCCTTCAGTAGTCTACTTGTCCCCAAACTGTTACTCACAGCAAATGTTTTATTAACATCCTGATATTCACCATCTCTGGCAAATGCACTGCTAGAAGTACATGGAGAGCAGAAAATTTGTCTTAAAGAAAATTCTGAGATTTTAAAATCGGATTTTATTTTGAAGGGCAATAAAACCTTCTTCAAAAAATTTTTCACAAGGAGAATTAGTGTATATTTTATGGTTTTGAGTGTTTCAAACAGGTTGTTTGAATTCAGCTTTATTTTTTTATGGTATGCAAGAAAAATAAAGAAAAAAATCATTGAAGTGGGCTGTTTTGACATATCAGAGTACCTTTTGCAAATAATTTACAAAATTTTAAAATTAAGTGAAACTAATTTGATATTTTGATGAGGTTCCCTTTTCTATCTGTCCATCAGAGTTGTTTTAGTCTAGTCTATCTACTGGCCAATGAGAGATTTATTACTTTTCCTTACTAGTGTAATGGCAACTATTTCCAAGTCTCCCAAAGGCACAGATTGTACAAGGCACGACCTTCCAGACAGTGTTTTATAGACAAGCAACATTGGAAAAAATATTGATGTCTCAGGAAAGGAAAGGAGCCAGTAAACTCTGGAGGATCATCTCATTCTCTAGGGATCTTACTCATATATGACTGAAATTGAGAGAGAGATTGCCCTTCTCTTCAGCAAGAGAAGGGCATTAGCCCAAAACCCAGCACTACCTGCACAAATGGCAGGTAGCAGGGAGGCACATTTCCCCTCTTCCAAACAGGTTTTTAACACAGAGTTTTCATACAGTTCCAGATTTTCCATGCCAAACAGCTACTATACAAAAATGACCAAGAGGACCCATCTACTACCCACAAGTAGCTTAGGGGACCTATTTACAAAGTTTTGTAATGGGAGCACCTGAAGAAAAAAGTGAGCATGAGAAAGGAAAAGGTGTGAGATGGGATTTCAATACAGTTCAGGCACAATTCTCAGTTCTGGCATAGGTGTTTATCACCATCAAAATCTCCTAAACACTTTGCCATTCCCATGCCATTCACATCACAGTGTGAGGGGGTGAAAAGCACACTGGCATGGAGATGACAGAATCTCAGTCATCCTTTTTAACAGCAGCATGCAATGACTTCTCTCCAATGTAAGTGAAAACTTTTGCTGGGTTGATGCTTCTGGTAATCAGCCCTTCAAAAAAGGGGTTATAGATCTGAGAGAAAGAAGGTATATAATTTTAGGGGGCCTGGCTTTGATTTAATCAAGTCTTCTCATGCAGTTACTGCAATGCATAACATTTGTCAGTAGACAGAGAGGAGAAGATTAAAGAAAAAAAAAAAAACAAAAACCAGGACCTCAGAAACTCAACCAACCATGTTACAAAGTTGAACTATTTTATTAATCCTGCTTGAATTAGAGAATTAGAGACATCCATCAAGCTCTTTACCACAAAGAGAAAAATCTAGTAGCTCTAGCACCAAAAGACTTTGTAAAAGTGTAAAAACCACAAAGCTATCTCTTTGCATCCAATTGTCTCCACTCATTGACAGTAGATGCGAAAGAAACATACCTGTGACTTTTCTTTTAGTTAAAGATGACCTATAGACAGGTTGGCTCCATCCTTGTGAGCTCCTTGATGGCAGTGAAACCACATGAACTGATTCAGAGGCTGTGCATGCAGGGAAAAAACAGAAGGTTTCCTGTAACCTTTTTCATTTATAAGGAAGAATGGATTTCAGAGTGGTCCCACCACATGCAAGCAGAATCTGAGCTATGGCTCTTCTCTCCACCCTTTCCCTCTGCTGTTAATATGACAAACTTGCCCATGGTGTCACTTTAACAAAGCATCGAGTTCTCCTACAATTTCTACCCTATTCTCTAAGTAATACCCTCCCTCTGCTAAGACATGGAACACAATTAAACACGTGTTTTCATTTACAGGAAGAAGGGTTTATTGATACCTAGGACAGCATGTGATATGTGCTCACCTAGCCCCTGCAGAAGAGTGCTAGCTAAGCTAGGTTCTATCAGGGAAATTTGACTCACCTAGTTTTCTTGCTTCCTGGTTTTGTCGCTCTTGTGGCATCGGGGCATAGCTCATCCTTCTGTTGCTCTCTCCATATCCACGGGGATAGCCTTGGGATCTGCTGTGTGGACCCCTGAATCCTGCTCCATAAGGTGGTTTCCACCGAAAAGGTAACTTGCCATCTGGAGACTGAGCTCGCGCTCTCAGAGGTCTGCTTGGCATGCCTTTCTCTTCACAAAATAAGCAAACACACACACAAACCCCATGATAGTTACTATGAAGCACATGATATCAGCAGTCCACGTATATCTGTTGGAAGCACATCTATAAAGATCAGAACAAAGGGCATAATTTTACAGCTTTTTAATTGTTTCTGTAAAACCAAACTGGAGTAACAACAAGCTTTCCAAGCAGGATGTACAATACTCAACAGTGCCTTTTCCCAGGCCCTTCAAACTGGTGCAAGACCTTGAAAGGGAAAATATATCGTAATACAAGGACTCCTGCCAGAAACTGGAGATGTCTTGTAGCTTTCCTGATTAAATCTTTTCCTTTTCCTTTTTTTAAAACCCCTTTCCCCACTTCAGGCACACTGGTACATTATTGTTTTGGGAAGAGCTAAAGTTCAGTGTAAAATGAAGCACAGAACAGTTTTACTATCAAAACCAGGTTCTTTTCTCCTAAACCCATCTCTAATTGTTCTGTTCTCCAATAGACGCATATCTAAAATGTCTGTTCTGCACATGCCTTCATTCCTGACTTCCCAAACTCCCATAATATGATCCCTTGAGCACTGTAAAAGGTACCTCATGCAAGCTGGGTATTTTTTAACATTTGCTGAGAAGCTGGCAGCATTCTTTTAAGAATTCACACTGGTTCAAGGCTTGACAGCTCTTTTCAGTGAAAAAAAAATTTCCTAGTATCCAATCTAAACCTCCTTTTGGGCAACTTGAGACCATTTCCTCTTGTTCTGTCACTTGCAGCTTGGGAGAAGAGATTGACTCCCACCATGCTACAACCTCCTTTCAAGCAGTTGTAGAGATTAACAAGGTCTCCCCTGAGACCTTTTCTCCAGGCTTAACAACTCCAGCTCCCACAATGTTCCTTTATAAGACCTATGCTCCAGCTCTTTCCCAGCCTTGATGCCATTCTCTGGATTTCCCCCAGCACCTCAATGTCTTTCTTGTAGTGAGGGGCCCAAAACTGGACACAGAACTCAAAGTAGCTGAGTATCACCAGTCCAAATACAGGGGTATGATCCCTTTCCTGGTCCTGCTACCATGGTATTTCTTATACATTTTCCTCATATCCAACCCAATCCTCTTGAACAACTACCTGCAGCTGCTGCCCAGCATTACAGCACTACATGTGCTTTGCCCCCACCAAGAAATGACTTTCTTGCAGCCTCCCATCAAGGAGCAGCTGGCTGCTGAGAGATGTTTCCCTGTCCTCCTGGGACTGGACAAAGCCAGCCCAACTCCCTTAGGCTCTCACTGGAGCCCATGTGCCATTAGTAAGCATCACATGCCCAGATGTCCACATTTCTCTTGAGTGTCCCAGGCCTGGCTGAGGTGAGTAACATCTCCCCTCAACCAGCCACGCTCTCCCAGGCTGCAGTGGAAGTACACTGTGCTGGTTTTCTCTCAGCAGCCCTGCATGTTCTGGGAAGAACACTGCAGCCCAACAGCTCTGCTTCCCCAGTCAAAGCTGCAGTTTTCATCTTTTTCATCAATTTCTCATGCAATTAAAATAGAGAGTTGCAAGGGATGGAGGATACAAAGGGAACCAGCCCAGCCAGAGAGCCATATGGAAAGCATTCGATCTAAAACAAATGTGGTTTTAGGCAAAGAGAATTGTATCGACCCTAAGGCTGAATGCAGGAGATCAGCTGAGATTTTAAAACCAGGGCTTCCCAAGGCTTCAATTACTTTCCTCATGGTAGCGCCACACTCTATCACCATTGTTCCTATTTCACTAGTTAGTTCCAGTTTCTATTTGTCATTCCTCATCACAGTTTGACCGGCAGGAGTCTGAAGGCACCCAAGATGGAGTTATCAGCAACAGTTAAAATGGCATTGCTGACAACTGCTGATCCATCAAAAGAAGTGGTTTTTTGTGAAGTCTGTTCCAAGCTTTACAAGAAAGGGACTTCTCATTAAAAATGAAGAGCAGCAGCAGGAGCTTACCACAGCCCAGGAGCCATCAGTCTGGTCTGGGATAAGGCTGAAGGCCCTGACCTCAGCCACACAGGGGAAGATGAAGCTGGGTTCACACCTACCCATAGAAGTACCTACCAAGTTGCTGTCCCACAAGATTTAGCCATGGCAAAGGGCTAGCACTTCCCAGTCAGAAGGACATTTAACACTCCTTAAGTCCCCACAGAGTCACTGTCTTCTGCAGTCACAGCCCCTGAACCTCAGCATCCCCTTGTCCTGGTCTCCGCTCTCATCTTGGCTCTGGGAAAAAAAAATCTGGATTTCCACAAGGACAATAATCCTGGGACTGTAGACAGTGAGCAACCAGAAAAACTCATTGTATCCTTAAGACCAGAGTTTTGTCCTCCTGACCAGGCTCATTCATGTTCAAAAAAATCCCTCAGAACCACCATCACCAACAACAAAAATCACACAAAAAAATTAGAACTGTCCTAAGCTACTCACTAGAGAAGGGATGGGAGGAGGAAGTATTAAATCCCATGCATCATTTAAGTCATTCAACTCCCAGTGATGCCCCTTCCCGTGGGGATACTCTACTCCTCCAGGAGCAATAGCCTTGAACAATCTTAAAAGAATTTGCTACCAAGTACTTGACTGAACTTAAGGTTGAGCCTGCCTCATCTGCCCATTATTTACCCCTGTAAAGATTTTCTCTTTTGTTCCAAAACTGATGCAACAGCTTTCTGGTCTTCCACTCTGGTCAAACTAAATCAACTGGTAATCATCTTCAGAACTCATCTAAAGATCTACTTGCAATTACATTAAAATAAAATGTTTTTCTGTAGTCTCGAAAATGAGAAAGAGTAACCCCCTTTCACTCTCTTCAGTCTAGAAATCCAACATTACTTAGAACTGCAGGAATCCTTGTACAGTATCTTGGCTGCAAAAATTCAGGACTGATTAAAGCCTTGAGATTGACTTCTCACAGATGAAACGTCCACTAGTATTGCCAAAATGTCCCTGTACTGTAGGAAAGCATTTTACAAATTATGTAAGCCCAAAGCACAAGGTCTAATGAGGGTAAAACATCCTCTGAACAACCACACAAGGAGGCAGCTTGCACTTGCCAAATCATACAGATTCTTCAGAGGGTCTCATCAATTATCTAGCAAAGGAAAACACAAAATAGTTCCAGAAGAAAAGGGAAGTACTGACCCCTAGCAATCAATCCATAACTGCAGGGGAAAACATACCAAACAACTCAAACCTATTAAGATACAAGCAGAAAAAGTAGTTGAAATTTGAGGTCACAAAAATTCAAGCACTTCAATTTACCACCACAAGTCTAGGTACAAATTTTTCTTTTTGCCTTCCATAGTCAACAAAAACTTTGTACACCATAATTTCAGGACTGGAAAACTGGACCTATAAAATATGTTCTGCTGCAGAGATGACACATAACTTGGCACAGCTAGTAGACAATATCCATATAGTTTATAAACAACTATCAATCTCTCTTTTCACGTCAGACGGAAGTCTGGGAGACTGAGTACAATGACCCAGCCATGGCCTAAGTAATAGCTTAGAGGCAGAAATTGCAGCTGCTAGGAGGTAACAAAGTCATCAGAAAAGACCAAAAATGGTAGCTGGTAAATGAAACCCTGCAATGGTCAACTTGAACAAAAATCATCTGAATCTGCAGTGCAACGGCAAACTGGCAGGATTTTTGCAGGGTTTTTTAGGGGAAAGGTGGTGTTTCAGTTTTTATTATTATTTTAATAATAGAACTTATTTTAAATTAAGTTCTAAGCATCAAATGACACTTACTGATTCTGAACTCTGTACTTGAGACTACTGCTGCTTTACCAGACAAAACAGTATGAAAGGTTAAAGAAAAAGTACTGAACTGCTCAGTTCATTCATCCTTCTGAAAAAGTAGATTCCTGTCTTAACAATTTAACTGCTCCGTAAGCTCAGCTAATCATCCTTTGAGGTAAGAACCTTGCATCACTGAAAATCTGCAATCCAATTTCAAAGCTGAGCAACTAAGTTTACAGACACCCTGCACGTTTCCACTCAAAACCACCACCAGGACTACAAAAGTACCTCAGCCAGATGCGGTTCCTAGATCTCTGAGCTACTTCTTTGGGAAACAAAACTCTGCATACTACGCATTTCTATAAGCATCCAATCCCTACCTCCATGAAGATGTCAGCTGTATTTGTAGCAAAAAAAGAAAAAAATATATAGTTAATTAATGAACAGGAAAAAAAAATACACTATTTCAATTCCTTAGCTGGCAATTCTAAATTTAATTCCGTTTGTGAGGTAAGACTCTTCATAAAACATTCATACTCATAAAACCTATTGTATTGGCAACTCCTAGATGCAACTGCTTCAGCTGTGACATTCAATTCAGGACACACATGGCGAACACATCCCAATCCAACTCTACAGGTGCCCTTTTTGAGCAGCTTGTGAAACCAAGACAGGATTCTGCCCAGGGGTTCAGAAAGACTGAGGAATTCCAGCTCCACAGAAAGCACTAGGGAAGTCAAAGAGTGAAGCCCCACATCTATGTGGCAGTGTTCATGTACTGGCTGTATCATGGCCAGACCTTCACCAGGAAAAAAATTATTGTTTTCAAAAATAGTTTGCAACATGATCACTTCTTTCTTGTTCATGCCCCCAACAGGTGCTGTTTTCCACATGGTTCTTTACCATCTTCCAGCAGGTAAATCATTTTGTGTATTGGCTTTAAGGGTTGGGGCAATTCAGATACACCTTTTTATTTTTTCACCCAATCTGAAATAGATTATGAAACAGAGTGTATTTGGCAAGGTGAAAGCAGAGCTTTACCAGCAAAGCCAGGCATCTAAGCTTTGTGGTCCTTTGTGCAACTTAAGGCTTTCAACCTTTGATTATTTATGAATAGGAAAAGAAAAACATTATTTTACTATAACTGAAAAGCACAGGGGAAAGAAAACATCTCACTTTTCTCATCCAGCAATCCACACAGGGGTGGCTGCTCTCCTCCTTACCATCACATACTCTGACTGTTACCTGTCACCATACAGCTATCTCCAAGCCATATCAACAGAAAAGAAAAGAAGAAAGAGGACAAACACAATACCACAGGAAGATAGTTGTTTTCCACCCAAAAATTAATGCCCCATGTCACTTTGTCTAAGTGTTATTGGATTTTTTTAAAGTTGATGGGGTTTTTTTAAGTTGATGACCCACGCTTGGTTAAGAAAATGTGAGCAATTCACCAGCTTCAATGAGGTTGGATCGGGGCCATCCCAAGAAGAGTTCACTCTGCAAAGATATTTCCTGCAGTGGGTGAGCCAGCTCAAACAGTGCTGATGTGGCCCTCCAAACTGTGATGTGCTGACTGCTCCAAATGCACAAGACTCTGGGCGCAGTGATTTCCCCCAGACCTGCCCTGGCACAGAGCAGAACACGAGCTCTAGTGGGGATCTTCAGAGCAGCGCAGCAGTTAACACATGCAAAAGGCTAAGTATATGATCAGAGAAAGTAGGACTGAAATGGAAAAACAAATCCACCCTGAGGCTGACCGGGTTGGTGGGTCCCCTAGCATTTTAAAATGCACTGTTAGACTTTTCCCTGTGTGGGCTGATCAACTCTTGTAAATGCAACTAATTTATACACTCAACATCAGATCTCCTCCTGGAAATAAGATAATCAGTTAAAGCAGTAGAGGCGAGCGACATAAAAATCCTTTGTTTCTTGCAGAAAAAAAAAAAAAGAAAAAATAGTTTAGCACATTTCCACACACTTCTGCTTGGCGCAGAAAGCAGGGACTGGAACGCTCTAGTTCCTGCAAAGCACAATGGAATCTGTGCCATAATTCACTGGGCTCCAGTCAGGAGTTTTGGGCAGAGGACCAGTATCCAGCGGTAATGTCTGATTTAAGGAAAGCAATTCATTATACATCTGTAGAGGAGTTACCTGGCATCCGGAGGACATTCTTTAAATTGACAGCGTCAACAGAAGTTTCCAGTGCTCCCTTTGAAGAGCCCTCTGAATGCTAAGCACAGTGGATCAGGGCACTTTTCAGACTCAGGGACGCAATTCTACACGATTAACACGTGTATTACGACTTAGGAAAAACCAACAGTGAGTTATTGAAGGCTTCACATTCTCCCACTGACATCAATGCCCAGGCTTCTGTCTGCATCAGCAACCTTTGAAAGGAGCCCTCTGAGGCTGGGCTATGTCCGTCTCTCACACCCACTGGCTCTGGATACCTTACATCCGGGCTTCTCCAGTGATCAAAGCACTGTGCAAAGGCCCCCAGGAACTTCACAAAGGCTGTCAGAACACACTGCAGCCATGGCCCTGGTCTGCAAGGGTCCATTCAGGGAGTTGTCCAACACCTGCCTGTTCACTGAGTTGGAGGAAAGGCACTACTGGAGTGACAACAGCTTAGGGGGTTCCTTGAGGGGACAGAGCAGGTGAAACCAGCCGGCAAAGGTACGGGGTTGCCTTCACGTTACTGGCTTCACCCACAGGCTGAGTTGGGGGACTCCTTTCCATTAACTTATTGGGCTATAATTGTCTGTTCTCTCTGGAGACTGCACCCTTGGTATCTTGCCCTAATCATGAAGTTGCTCATCTACATCTGCTAGCATATTTATACAGCCAAAACCTTTAAAGTGCACAACATCATCAGTGACCATGTTGCTTACCAGGCAGGTATGGGCACAACCAAGAACTCCAGCATCAGAACAGAAGAAGTGCACAGTCATTGCAACCACATGTGAGGTATGGACAACAGGTATGTGGTTGTGCACATTCCTTGGCAGGGCATCCTCCTCTTGCCAGTCACCATGAGGACAGAGCTGCCTTCTAACGCTGTTGCCTTGCAGGTGACTGGTTGGCTTGAACAGGCATCACAGGTGATGGAAAATCTTCATTTGTATCAGGGCAACCATCCATAGCATATACCTGGGCAAGGGTTTGTCAGTCAAGGGTTCCAGAGAAAACCAACAATAAATGCAGGGATGGATTAGGGCCCACCTGCGGCTCCCTCTAAAATGACAACTACAAAGGCATGGATAGTGTCTCCAGCCAGCATTACAAGTGGGTAAAATCATGATACTTGGCAAGGGAGAACTGAGACTCAGTAAGCTGTGCTTTGCTGCATGCATTAACCAAGCAACAAAAACTTACGGAAACAGTTCCTTCAACTGGGCCCAGAGCTGCAGCAGCAACAGCCATCCATTCTGAGCCATACAGAACACCACTGTTATAATTTTAAAAATTGCATTTTCCATCTTTCTCTTTCCATGTTCTTCTCAAGAGATGCTGTGGACAGCTGTGCCTTATAAACAGCCCCCTTGCTTTGTTTTACATAGCTGTGCCACTACAGCATACGTTTTTCACTTATAATTGTCACTTGGAGACTGACATCAGTCTCCTGAGCACTTAAATATATCCCTCACCCTATGCATTTGAGTTGTTTGATTCAAGACTGCATTCAAAGCTCTTCACTGCTCTCACAGCTTAAACCTTCATAGTTCCCAGCTGAAGCCTTGGTAGCACACCTTTTCTCCAACTTATTTTGAAATTTACCCCTGCTCCAGAGGTAGAGGCACCAAGTCATCACTCCTTTACGTCCAATGGGAGGGCAGAAACCCCTCACAGTCCAGAAGAACTGAGCAGGTGATTTTCAAGCTCTCCTGGCTGCACAGCTCTGGCCCTGGGGCTCCTTGTTGCCACCCACACTAATGTGCATGGCCTGGGCTCCAAAACACATGGTTTACATCAGGCCACTGTTTCAGCTCCTGCAGAAATACAGCCCACTGCTCAACTCAGCAGCCACTTCTGGGAGTGCAAAACATGAAACCTATTCCAACAGCAAGCTTCCTGAAAGCTTCCAAACATCAGGCAGTGCGATGGATATGGATGGATATAGCACACTCTGTAAATCAGGAACAGTATGTAGGGGTGTGACCCTTCTAAAATAAAATCCTCAATTGCTAACAGAAAAGGGAGCAGCATTTATGAAGAATGTACTTTGTATATCATAAAAACTTTAATTATTCCCAATTCCCTAATAAGTAAAATGCGGAAAAAGTTGAACATTTGGCAGACCCATTTTGGAAGTGTTTTTCAAACCAGCTACTCCAAAACCAGCACTGAAAGGTGGCTTTTAAACCTGTCACTCGAACTATCCCTTTGTCTAGATACATTTCCTCTACCTGGCTGTCTAATACTAATTCACATTGATATTAGTCTATTTTTCTTTTGGATTCTCATCAATGCATCTTTCAAGGTCCTGATAATATTAGCATGCTTGCATTTGAAATCTTTGAAGTTCTTCATCTGGTGAAAATAATTTTATTTCTGGTCGATTGTTCTCTTTTACATGGCTCAACCATATCAGCCAGAGATACTGCCAAAATGACTGACAACATAAGGACTTTTCTTCCTATGCCGGACAGAGTCATAATTCTGACTCAGGTGTTCCTTGAGAGTCCAGAAAACAGTCTGAGGATTAGGTGGTACCATCAGCCATCTTACGGTCTTTAAGTTTTTGATACCAAATAAAAATCAGACCTATACTATTTGGCTGAGTTTTAAATGTTAATACAGGTATCCTTTCAATCTTTGTTTACTGACTTCAAGTCTAACCTTTTCTAAACTTAAAAATGGAAGAGACTAAGAAGGGACTAGATGCCTATGGTTCTCCAGTTTAACCCGAAGTTCCCTGGCTTCAGTGGAAACCTCTACTTCATCAGGCCTGTCACTGGAAATTTGATTTGCAAGAAGGGGGACTCACTGATTTTACAGAAAAAGAAATTTATAGCAAAGATCACCTATTTCTTTTAAATCAACAAGGAGGAAGAGTTTGAGGTGTCAATGGATCTGATAAAGCCATTGACCCCAAATGACTCCATATACATCCCTTCAACTCCTCATCTGCAGCATAAAGGGAATACTAGTCCTTCTCCACTGAAATGCACCTGAGGTTTCCCAGTGCTGACACCACACTACCTCACGAGACTCCTGGCTGTCTCAACTGGCAGCTCCTGTGACACTCAGATTCTTGCTAGTGTGCAAGAAACTCTCATCTCTTGGCTTCACTGGAAATAGCACAAATATCAACTTACAACATCTTAAGCCCTGTTTCTGAGATAAATCAGAGCCTGAGGCTGCTTTAAATGGTGCAGTCTGGATTTAATCTGACTTCAATCACAAACATGAAAAAAGCACAGGATAAAGCTAGAACAGAGCTTGTTCTCCCCCAGATAATCCTTGTACAGGCTGTGCTCTAGCCCTAGTCAGAAGTTCAGTGACAGGAAGGAAACCTGCCTGAGAAAATTAAAACATGAACCCACACCAAGCAATTCATACCATGGCAAGACATTGTCAGGAATAAAACACCCCCCCTTCAAAGTCTGTGTCTTCCCACACCATGTTCATGACTGTAGTCACCACATTTCACCTACACTTCATTGTTGTTTTCATATTCATGTCCTTCATTTACTATAAACTGTGGTCACTTCTTTGTTTCTAACAGTCTAAGATGAAGCACACAATACATCAAAACCATGCCAGGAAAGTTAAGAGCAAAAAAAAAAGCATTGCCACAAAGCTAACTGACCCACAATTTAGTTAGTTTCCTCTTTAAAATTGTGGACACTTGACTGATACTACGTTTTAATGTGCATTTTTGTTGTCAAAGAACGTATTGAAAACATGCTGTTCATTAAAGAGAAGTGGAGAGCACAGAAGAGAAACCCACAACATGGTCCTGAATACTTGGAAGCCACATCTTCCCTGGGACATCCCTGACTTCCACCTGCACACATGCACCACCCTCACACTCTCCTCACAGCCACCTCTACAAAAGCTGGGGCCTTTGAC
Organism: Onychostruthus taczanowskii; assembly: GCF_017590055.1. Lineage (NCBI taxonomy): Eukaryota > Metazoa > Chordata > Aves > Passeriformes > Passeridae > Onychostruthus > Onychostruthus taczanowskii. The sequence goes on from NW_024505892.1 coordinate 10,397,026, forward strand.
AGCATTGGAAACAACTTAATCAGTGTTAAAGAAGCCCATTGGGATCACGACTGGCAACACTCTCCTTAGCAGGGAGAAGTGGGTTTTAAGCACAGTTCATGTTGCTCTCTCTGACTGCAGGAGAAGTAGGAGAAGAAATCCCTGAGAGATTCCAAAGGCAGCAGGATCCCCCTGAGCAGCTCCATGGCTCCTGAGGGCAGACCCAAGGGCAGTCATGCATCCATCTCTCACTGATGCCTGGGGCGTACTCATGGGTTTCAACAGGCTCTTCCATGCAAGCTCCTGGAGAGCAGGGCTCCCTCTTGCTCACCACTGCCCCAGTCTACTGCTTGTCCCTCAAACATTTCAAAGGCTGCCAGAGGCATGGGGATACTTAAAGTGCCACTTGGAACCCAGGCAGGATTTTGGCTGCGCAACCCATGATGAGCAGCAACACTCTTATTCATGAAAACCTAGAATAACACAGAATATTTGCTCAGACTGTCTTAGTCACAGTGGCTTTCTCACGTTCTGTGAAGCTGCCACTGAGGAAATGTTTCATTTCCACATGAGGAAACATATACAGAGCTTTCTTTAAGTTGAAGGAGAAACTCCAACCACAGCTGATGCCCACATGGGTACGGCTAGGTGGAAAGGATGACAGGATTACAAGCCCACAAATGCCCTTCTCTCCAGCGCTGACACCAGCATGGAGCTTGCACGATGCTGCTCTGCCCAGACTGGACGTGGGTCCTGGTGCGTGAGTTACTGCACCTCAGCTTACCCACATTTACTGTCACCCCTGCACAGGCTTGCAGATGAGATGGCTTATTTCCCTCTAGCTGGACCTCAAAGGATGCCCACAGGTGAGGTAGTAAAAAAAGAGAATATTGTTTCTAGGCTGTCAGGCACTCCCTCCACCACTGCTCCCTCCCCTGTGCCCGCAGCCTGAGGTAGCTTTGAAGTGGCTTGGCAGGGGACACAAGTCAGAGCCAGAGCATGTGCTTCTGTGAGCCAGCCTCTGTCCTGCTCCCCACAGCTATGGCCATAGATCTCCAGAAAGGAAAACACACCTATTAAAATTGCACTGCTCATTAGGAGGCTAACTAAACCATGGCAGCATCTTTATGCTGTGCACCTGGATCATTTCTTATGAATCTAAATCTGCTTTCCTTTCATATCCGTGCAATCTCATTAAAACCATGGCATGTTACAGAAGCACTCAAGTGAAGAACGAGGCCCTGCTTGCTCAAAGGGTGAAGAAAACATTGTATGTAATTATACTGAGGGAGGATACAGACTAGGATTAGGAGAAGTCATAGGAGGAAGCACAGCTCTCCTTCTGCACCAGCTTTCACTCCACCCTCATCAGGCTTACCAACATCCATAAAGCACAAAGCTTTGCATGCTTCGTTCATATTACTCACTTTATCTGAGAATTTTATTATCAATTAAATTCTTCTATCCAAATTCTTCTACCCACTTTCCTTCCAAATTTCTCACAGCTATTGGTTGCTGGGATGTTTCATGGCCCATCTTGAAAGCGGGAGACAAATGGTAGCCTACAGCCTACTCTGTATTGGTTTGTGACAGGCTGTGGGAGGAAAGTGACAACTCTCAGTCACCTTCACATCCCCTGATAAACTGTTCATCTCGGCCACTTAACACTCAGCAAATTGATTACATCAGTCATTTGTGGACACAGCAACAAGTGTTAACCAAGCCACAACTAGTAAAAAAACCCTCATGGTTTCAACTGCTATTCAGAAAACTGATTTTCACTTATACAAAAAAAAAAAAAAAAAAAAAGGAAAAAGATGATTAGTAGGACACTTCTGAAATGAAGATTGGGTTTAAATCCAAAGCATTGGCAACCTGGATGCTGTGGGTCTGCTTTTAGTTCATTCCTTTGTGCATACCACAGACGTCACCAAATCATCACCAAGCATCCTCCTTACATATGGGATAGTTGATTTATACTTCTCTCCAAAAGCACTTCAATACAGATAAATCTTCTCCGTTACCCAGTGAAATAGCACAGATTTTTGAATCTACTGGAGATTCATATGTTTACGTAAAGTCTTTCCATTCCATCTCTAGTTGAAGTGCATGTTCAACTTTCCATTCAAAACTGCCAAAAATGCCTCAGACTGACAAAGTCAGAGAGTAGGAATTCAAGCTTCATCATACACTGAAGGAAAATAAAATTTAAAACTCTTCATTTTTATTTCACATTTCAAAGCCTTTTATAAATCAGAAAAGTTAGTTTCCCAAGGTGCAGGTTCGCTAAGAACAAAACTCAGTCTCAGCATTAGTCTCTGCCCTTTCATTAGCAGCTCTCAGAAATTAAGTTTCTTTACAGAGACTGGAAAACATAAATCTTAAAATAACATAAATCTTAAAATAACTGCTTCCTCTTAAGGGAAAATGCAAATAAAGCCCACAAGAATATTATTTATCTATCTCTGATATGAAACGGTTCACGGTTCACGTCTTGAAGTAATACCCTCTTTGATTCTTCTAATTAACTTAATTCCACATTATTTATTGCAAAAGTTCTTTCAAAAAGTACACATGTAGCTTTCTACCCTAAAAAGGAAGCTGGTGGTGCACCCTCCCAGCCTCCCAAAGTGCTCAAAAATCCTAGATAAAGCGCATGCCAGGGAAATGGACAGAATCCTATGATCACTGTTCTTTGGAGTTCTGTATTAGGTTGGACTCAGATAGGCACAGATTTTCATTAATGATAAATTACTTCCCTGTTTAATTTCTTTTCCAAAGAGCAACTTTCTGCAGTCATATTCAAAGCAATGTCTTCATGCAAAGCCCTGGGCTGTTTCACACATTATAAGCAGTTCTATCATAGCTGAGCTGACACAACTGAGACAAATGGCAGCAGCCACTTGGATTCTCCCCATCACGATTTGTCAGTACTGGGACAGTTGGCAAAGGTTTTACCCAATTAATAACCTTAAAAAGCATCTGAACATATAAGAAAGATGAAGTCACAGCTCTGCAGGTTTGTAAAAGAGAATCTGTCATCTTCCTTGGGTTAGCCCAGGGATATTTAGAACTGAAAATTCACATATCTACATTGGTTTGGTCTCCAGTGTTGAGGTTCAAGACCTGCAGCTTCTTCCCACAGAGCACAGAATATCCCTGACCAGTGGGATATATAGCAAGAGGAGCCTCTGGGGAAGAAAATCAATCCTCCCTGTTAACAAAACCTGTACAAAAATCAGGAGAGCAAGTCTCAGAAGGACTTCCAGAGTCTTTAACATGCCATAGCTAGCAGGCTGCTAGAGCTATGTCCCAATGTACATGGACTCCTATTTAATGCTATTCATGTTTGGTGTTTGAACACCCAAAGTAGGAGATTTGGAAGGAAGGATGCAGTGGACAGGTGTATTCATCAGCCCACTGTGACTGCTGCGAGGTGACCTGTGACACCAAGCTGGCACTGGTGCAGTACAGAGGAATGAAACACCAAAACACCTGCCCAGCACTGCCTGCTTTGCTTGTGAGCTCTGACCCATCCATCACAAATGCTGGTGACCTATAATGATGTGGTGATGAACAATAATTCCCTCTCTCTTCAAACCTGAGCTTCTGATGAAAACCAACCTTTACTTTTGTGGCAGTGGCAATCTCTGCTGTCACAGGGCTTTGACTAGATCTGCATGGCAAGGACAGGTTACCCAAGAGAGTAATGGGCAGCCTGAATCTGGGTGTTCTCTGTGGCCAGTGCTGGGGAAGCAGCCCTGCAGCAACAGCAGAGACAAGGTCCAAGCTTGGATCCCTCAAACCAAGGCTGGCTGCTAAGAGCAAGGCAAGGGAATTTGCACTGTTTTACAAGTAACTAAAGCAACTTGCTAACCTTTTGTGGGCTGGCCATCTGCTACCATTCAGTAGCACAAACATTTTGCTGAAGCTGCAAAGCTTCCTGAAACACAGTGATTTCCTTCCATACAAAGAGGCCCCAAATTACTCAAAAGCTCCTACAGGCATTTTGAAGTTTCACTCTTTGCCTTCTTGGTTTTTATGGGGACTACTTACAAGCATAACAAAAGTTTGGGGGTTTTAAAATATATTTATACAGCACAAGCAGAGAAAAAATATATTTGCAAAAGGTCCAACTGCTGAAAAAGCCAAATGGTTCATTTCATATTGCCAAAAATCTTGCAAACTCTATGTCTAATTTTATGAGGCTCTTATGTTTGGATTCATAGGGTCTGTTTCTGCCACCCTCACTACAATTACTAGCAGCTTGTTCTGTAAGTGTCCAGTCCAAAGGAAAATCTTGCTTCTCCCAAAGAAAAGCAACAGGTAGAACAGTGCTAAAAATAACTCCCCCATCTTCAAACACACTACCTTTTTTCAGAAACATCCACACTAACTCATCAGATACTCTGATGCTTGCACCCACCAGACCCTGAGGTCCACCAGTTATCTGAGCTCTCACTTCAGCTCTCTCCACTGGGCTGAATCCTTCCTCTCTCCCTGCTGGTGTTAGAAAAAAAAAAAAAAAATCTTGTTTTTTCTTGTATTTATTTCTCCTTTCCCTCTGTTGACACACACATGGATGGTTCCTTCCCTCCACTCCCAATGGGAGTGTGAATGCCAGCCTCTCCCAGACACACTCCCACTGGGCTGCTGTGGAAGCACAGCTGTGCCCACACCACGCTGCCTGTGACTACCCTGTGCTAGCATAAAATGGGACAGCTGGCTTGTCACCACCACAAGGAAAGACTTAAGCCAGTTCAAAACCATTTCTCTTTTAGTTTCACTTAAGTAGTGGTTTGAAATCAGTTTCCATCCCTCCAAGCTTTCACACTCGTTCCTGTTCTTTTGTCACATCATCATCTGCAGGTTTCCAGCCCAACCTGCACAATGTGATACCAAACACAACCAGAATCCTACAATGTCTCACACCACTCATCATCCCTCCATGAGAGTAATTTAAACAGGTGTTTTTGCAAAGAAAAGAAAGTGTGTTTGCAAAGGTGTCTGGCCCTCAGCAGTCAGCACTTCCAAGGGGAAGGCACATCCTGCACTGGGGACTGACGTACTGGGAGGGCAGATGAGGAGCACATACAGTCTGAGACATCTTGTGGCAACAAATTTGTGCTCAGCAACTGAAACACAGCAGCTCTGACCCGACTGGGAAGGGCTTTCATGAAAACATGTACAGTGCCCACTGAGCATTCAGTCCCCTGACTCCATTTAAGCATGTAGTCAGGCTCTTGGAGGACCGGCCTGACTTACAGTAGCCATTAAGAGTGAAGAAAAGGAGCCCAGTGCTCTGGAAGAGCAACCACCACATTGCAAACAAAATAATACATCACTGTACACATCTAACATGGAAATTTGGCTTGCTAATATTGCTATCTAAGGTTTAGACTTTCTAGGTTTCAATACTGTTGCTGTGCTATCACAGAAGAGCTTTTCTAGTTAATTTCATTTTCTTTTGGCTTTATTTCTTTTTAAAGACAGCAATTTTGCTTCTGAATACATTCAGCTTTGGGCAACTGGGCAATTCACAAGACATCAGTCATTACTTCTTGTTTGGAAAATTTCAAGTACAAGAGAGTAGAGTCTTAGCTGGGGCAGTTCTTCAGCACAGCACAACATGGAAAAAGCATTCAGCTCCTTTTTAAAACAGTGCCAAGTGGAGCTCAGGAAAGGTGAGATGTAACTTTCAAAGTCTGTCCTAGACTTTTGAATGAAACCAGGCCTTGTGATCCCCAACCCACCTCCCCAGTAACACAACCTTAGACGCTTATCAAATACATTTATTAAAAATACATGCAACCTGAAATCAGCCTGAAGTCTCAGACCAGCAATGCCAAATGGAGCATTTCCATCACTGCCATTTGGTTTTAAATTGTTTTTAGCACCTCTGCTTTGGGAGACCAGAAACATGAGACCGATGGCACAGCTGGGACACGAAGCTCAGCTGACCCAGCCAGCTGCAAACACATAACCCAGAGCACCCACTCAAGGCTGCAAACACATAACCCAGAGCACCCACTCAAGGCTGCAAACACATAACCCAGAGCACCCACTCCTGAAAAGTGCAGCGAGCCCTCGGCCAAGTCACCGGATCGCTGTCGGCTTCACGCTGCTGGAGCCTCCTGGAGCATGAGCTGAGGCCATCTGCAACTCATCCCCTGCTGAAGACCACACAATTATGTCACTGACCTCGGCATGGCTTCAAAAGGTGACGAAAGGGAAAGACATGCAGGCTGTGCGAAAGTGCAGCTCAGTTATTCGTGCAGGAGCAGATTCTGATGCTGTTAGGTGCTTCCATGGGGCTGCCACATGAAGCAAGACACTACCCAGCAGGAGTTATATCACCTAAATCCAACTCTCCATCCATCTGGCTACAGCCTGTGTCCTGCAGTGCTCTCAGACCTGCCCCAAGACCTCAGCAGCAAAGGCAAAATTAAACGTTGTCTTCCTGAGGCTGAAAACACGAAGCCTGGCTACTTCTCAGGCTGTGGGATGGGTGTTAGGGTTGGGAACCAGGTGCTGCTCCCACACTCCCCTTCCTCAGCAGCAGGAGCATCCAGGGGCTCTGAGAGGGCTGGCCAGGCAGGTGGCAGGGCTTGGGCTGTTCTCTGGGTACCACAAACTTCCAGCCATGGCAGCATGTTTTGCCAGTTACATTTGCTGCTTTCCATTGCAGGAATTTTAAGGCATACTCAGTAGTTTTTCCTTGATTCCAGCTAAACCCTTCTGTACATCCTTCCAAAGACACCACCCTGAAAGAAGGGATTAAGCACTTCATAACAGAATACCAAAACAAATTTTGTTGACTATCCGATTTCTTTTATTTCTGTCTTATTTTTAAAGACAAGGAAACAGTAACATTCCAGCTCCAGCACTCCTGCACTTTTTCCCAAAAAAAAGTTTCAGCCAAAATATTGCAGTCTACTCTACAGTAAACATGACAAATAACCATTTGAAGAGTGGCCTCTTATTTTACAGCAAATGTATATACTAAGAACAACCAACCTTTCCAATGGAAAAATAATGAGTTTAGTGCAGGAAGAATACAACAGTTGGAAAGATTTGCTGGAACCAGGATCATTGCAGGATGCCCGAGAGGACTTAATAACTATGTAAGAGTGGAATAGCTGCACTGGAACTGTGAAATATGAACACACTCCACAGTCCTCAAAGAGTAATTTACTCTGTTTAATGAAGAGCTGATTTGATGACTGAGTGACTCACTGAAGAGGGTTGATTTAAAATGCACTCTTCTCCAGACCACTTTTTTATATGTACATAGTTAAATTTGGATGTACATTTTATGTGTTCTTCCAGGATGAAGGGAAGCTTGGACTGACTTTCTTACCACTGGATTTCAGTATTACATTTGATGTAACTAAAAATTTCTCTTTGTTTAGGAAAAGGTCTCTGTTTAGAGCACACAATTTCTACATGTCTTGGGTCTTTCTTCCACTTTTCCTTGCTTCTCCACTTCTTAAGACTATTTGCTTTAAATACAGACCTGCCAAATTCATGCACCTATACCAAAATGGAGACACATGCAGGCTGACTTCAGAAGCACTGAAGAGTGCTCAGCTCTAACCACAGCACAGAGATGTGACAAAGCCAGGGTACACAGCCCAGCCTGGCAGGTGGGAAAAGCTCCTGTGTCCCACTGCACAGATGTCATTTATGAAGAGCTAACAGTGGGTTAGAGATTACAGGTTCAATCAGAGTGAGGTGCAGTGACTGCTGCTTGAGAAAGGTACAATTTATCCCAGAGAGATTTTAAGCATCCTGAAAGTGCTGTGAACAGTACAAAACATGCTCAAGTTTTAGTACACATTTGCAGAAACTCTGAGTAGGAGAAAAGACCTTATGTGACATCCCAGACAGCAGTTCCAGGGAACTGGGGAGGAGGATTTGCCATATCCAGAGCTACATGACCCAGCAGCCATGTGTCTCAGGAGGGCAGGACACAGGACAAGCGGTCTGGAGAGAGGTGGGTACCAGGTCCCATCCAGCAGGGAGGAGGCAGAGGGAGCTCAGCAGCCTGCACAGGTTTTGCTGTCAGCACAAGCTCTCATCTCCTCAGGCAAATCAAGACCAGGCAATGAAGGGGACGCTGTGTAAACACTGTTTGATGTTGCTCTTGTTAGCTCTGCTACTGGTACAGCAGTTAAGCACTCAACCATGTGGAACACAGTGGAAAAAGTTATTTTTCATTACAAGCTTGTCTTAAGTTTAAAGAGGAACCAGGGAAAACAGACACTTTCCAGGTGTTTGTACACCCCCAAAGGAAATGAATCCAACCACAGAGGTGCTGCAGGCAAAAACTGCTGGTGCCTCAAGTAAGAATAAATGTGAGAGCTAGGATCAGAGTGTGCATACTCAGTCTAGCCAGGTACAAGGGCAGTGCAAAATCCCGCTGGTCTAAATGCCTCTTTAGTAAGAGGCAAGCAGTGGAGACACAGGACTAAACCACACCACCGTTCTAAATCCCTAGGCACCCAGGGTGTGGAGGAAATTAAGAAACGTGTGTCCCGAGACTCAGAGAACAGACAGCAAAGCAGAAGAACTCAGCAGTTCTTGGTTTACTTTAAATCTTGTGCAATTTAAGCCACTGTCTTGATCTTGGCAGTGCTTATTTTGGCACTTCAGTTTGTGAACATTCAACGCAGACTGTAGGTTTTGCAGCCAACAGCACATCAGGAAAAAGCAGCAGTATAGCAAACACATATAAGAAAATGCAAACACGATTTCAAAGGCTTTCTACTGGGTCATGCACAACAAAGGATCTTTTAGACAACCTCACATTTCTTCAAGACACCCATCACTCCTCTACTGACCTGAAAATGCAAGCCATTACCACTCCTCAGGGGCTATGATGTTAGTGCAAACATAGCCAAAATGCAAGTTCTCAACGCACATGGAAGTAAAATACTTGGGCTTCTCAAGAGACAGGAGGAAAGGATCTTCCCAGCTTCAGTATCTGCTGCTCTTCTCTGGATTTCACTGCCTCACAACCCAGCAGTTCATCCCTCCCTCTTGTGCTGGGCAGGGGCACTGGCTGCGAGGTGAAGCCACCTTTCTCATCTTGAGGAATAAAGAAAACACTCATAGTTGCAAGTTAATTAAATTTCATGTGCATTCAAAGGAATAAAAACAATCCTGCAGTGCAGCACACCAGTGACAGTGTTGCTGCTTTAGGGAGCTGTAAAAGAGAAATTACACGTGGCAATTGCAGGGGTAGAAAAGACAACAGGGAGTGTTGGCACCTGCCTGAAGGATCAGTACAGAGTCTGCTGGGCTTGGGGAACCCTCTCAAGGCTGCACAAAAGTGTGGTACACCTGCAGCTTGGGGGAGAAAATAGCAGCAAGGGGTTTCCCAAGAGGAAGGCACATCAATGTCCACACCATGTCCTCTGGGGAAGTGACCACTTCTCCTGCTTAGTGCATTAGCAGTCTGTGGGAGACATGCCTACCATCCATGCCCCCTCTTCTTTCCCAGCAGAAAGCACAACAAAAGGTAAATTTGTTGTTCCTACATGCATAGCATACCTAGCTGTGGTTCACTTGGGCAGGTGAAAGGGGGAGTAAAGGAATACTAATTTATGAAAACAGGTAACTCAAGTTCAAAAAGATAAGCAGATTCTGACACTTCAGAACTAAGCAGGGGGGGAAAAGTGTTGATTTGGCTGCAGCTTTTTGCATATTTGGGATCACACCCAAGCTACTAAACACAGGTTCAATCTAGAGGTCTTTGGTTAGGAAGAGGTTCCAGTCCTGATTATGCTTGAGCTGCAACAGCATAAATTTAAGAGACCTAATGCCTGGTGCCAGCACATCCCAGTGCCAACTTAGCCACATTCCTGAGCACTTCCTCAGTGACAGACAGAGATGTGTTACATAACTCCCAGCTAGAGAAACCATGGGTCCTAGACACGCACCAGAAACTGCACCTGGTAGAAATACTGCTATGCTTCCTTCATGTGAAGACAACAGCCCACCTGCAGACAGCTGCATACAATGTGAAGCAGATATAAAGTCCAACCTAAGTGGACTATGCAGGACACCAAAGTCACTTAGAAGGACTTAGAAGTCACTTTTTGGTGTCCTGCATAGGAAATATGATCACTGAATATATCTGAGCTATATTTTTGGGCAATTGAATGCTCACTCAAGACACTGGATCACAGACACAAAATCCCATTCCCCCTGCTGGCGTGTCTTTGTCTTGCTGCATCATCGACTCAGCCCCCCCTTCTAATTTCTTTCTGTATAGATCAGCTTCTGCAAGCATCTTCTTAACCACACATCCAGCCAAAATCAGTCCATGTGCTGTCTGAAGAGCTGGAATCACAGACTTGGATGGCACAGGAGCTTTCATACATCTGACACACCCAGAGGCTGGTACGGAGCTATACAGTTAAGACCATTACAGCACTGTCCTAAGTAACCGAGAAGATACATTCCTCAGAGCTAAATGAAGTGGAAAATTCCCTTGGAGACCCTTCTGCTTTCTCTGTTTGTGTCAGACAGTCTAGACAAGGAAGGAAAATGAGAGCTACTGCTGCTGTCAGAAAGGCTCTTGCTCTGAGCATAGCCTCTTCTTAATGTTTCTCCCAAATTTCCCCCACTGGCCGCAGGTGGTTCCTGAATACCGTTTGTCTAAACTAATAAGGTGGGTGGGTGACTACTGTTTTCTGTAGTCAGCATCCATTCTTCCACATATGGGATCTGGCAGCAAGCAACAAATCTCTTTTGGCAATACACAAATGGGATCTGCCCCGAGTTGGCTCCAGCACAACACCCTTCTCTTACGCTTTTTTGGCCAGAGGACTGCCACAACAACCCTGGGCACAGGCCCCACACTGACTTTCTATTTTGATACACAGAACACAGTCGGTGACAGCATCAGCCCAATGCCAGACCCTTACTGGGGAAAAAAATCTTTCTTTTCTTTTCTTTCCACAGACAAAAATTGAAGGGCTTTTTCACTTCACTGGAGCCTATCTGCTGAGCCAAGGCAGCCTCCCTGTCTCATTGACATGGCACTTGGACAAAGGCTCCAAAGTGCAGAGTGGGTTTGGGACAGGTCCTCTAGACAGAGCAGTAAAGGTGGTCAGCAGGACCAGTTCAAACACAGCTAGAGTGTGAGAAAGCAGGACCAAGGGCAGCAAAAATGCTCAGCAATGGCTTTTACCCCTGAGAAAGAACTCCAGAACCCATCAGCCCTCCTGCCCAAGACTGCACTTGCTCAGGACACAGCCTGTGTTTAGTAGCTTATAAACTACTCTCTAGACTGGAGAATGAAAGTGGTGTCCACTCAATGTGGCCAGCACACCAACAAGGACAGGGAGTACACATGCAGCCCACATCAAGTCCTGTCCAGCCACTCTGGGGTTAACAGTGCAGTATTCCCACTCCAGCAGGTTTTGGTGTGCTCCAGAGTTCCATAGCTGGGAAGCACGCAGAGCTCTGTGCAGCACTATGCCAACACATTTGGGTTTGTTCAGAAATTGGCCTAATTTTTACAGCACATTGGTGTGGGACTGCAAACAAGGAAAGACTATATGGATATTACATGCAAAATTTTTAGTGAAGTATCAGAATCTCCAAGAATCGCTTGAGACAGTCAGTGAAGCAAGAGCCTGCATGCACTCAACAGCTAACACTTTTTCTCAGAGGCTATGACATTTCTCACGATGTTTCCCTCACCAGCAGAACAAAAACTCCCCCACTCCCTTCCCTTCCCTCCTCCTCTCACTTTCCAGCAGGCAGCCCCAGAGATCTAGTTCCCCCTCCATTTACCACTGCCATAAGGGAGCACTATTATAAAACCGCTTCCAGGAGTGTGACCCCACGCTTAACCCAGACGGTGACAGCAAGTTGCAGAGAGACCACAGTTCCCGGTTAAGCAGATCATGCCATTCCGGATGTTTAGCTGACCGCTAAAACTCAACAGGAGCCACGGGCGACATGAAGTCCCGGGCTCCGCCGCACAGCCCAGAGCTGCAGGAGAGCTGGGGAGGATGCTATCGTCCTTGGATGGCTCCTCTGCGACTACAGCACGGGGCTGGAGATGGGACAGCCAGCACATCCGGAGCCTGGGGGCAAGTGCCCTGTGTCGCTCTGGCTACTGTAACCCCAACAGATACATTCTGGCGCTGAAATGCCTCCGCATGTGTGTCTATACCCTGTCTTTAGCCGTACTCTGGTGCAGACCTTGTGGCCACAAGCTGAGGAGATTCGGTTCAGCATTGTCTGCGGTGCAAAAAGTGCCGCGGGGGCTGCAGTGATCGCACACTGCTTCCTCAAGGGAAAGGACAGGGCAGATCTGCCGCTGCCTCCCACAACGCCACCTCCAGAGCAGCTTAAACCTGATCCGGCGGGCCCGGGGAGCTCTGACAGCAGCGCCAGCCTCGCCCAGGCTGATACGGGGTGCGATCCACAGGACTCCGGCGGCGGGAACGAAGAGAAGAGAAGAGAGATCTCTCTGGCGTCCCGGAGAGATGCAGCGCTGGGCTGCCCAGCGTCAGTGCCACTAACCGAGCGAGCGGGGCTCCTCACAGAGCCCAAGACAGGACGATGGAACCACGAGGTTCCAGGGGGGAAAAGGCATCCGCGGGCTGAAGGCAAGCGGAAGGCTGTCACCCTCCGGTACTATCTGCTCGCGTCTGGCCATGAGCGTCCTTGCGGGCTGCAGCCCTGCGCTCCGGAGCTGCCCGAAACGCGGCAGAGCCGCAGCGGGCTAACCCACGGAGGGTCCCGAGTAACCCTCGGTGCTCTCCGAGAGCCGGGTGACCCTCGGTGCCGAGGCTGCCCGGCTCTGCAGCTCCCCTTCCTGCCCGGGGGGCACCGGCCGAGGGGCCCGCACACGCAGGGACAGCGGCAGGTGCCTGCGCCGGGGCAGGGAGGGGCCGGCTCGGCCGGGTGTCTCCGCGGTGCCGCCGCGGCGCTTGCCCCGTGCCGGGCGGGGCAGAGAGCGGCACCGCTGGGCATCCCCAAGCACCGCGTCGCCCCTGAACCCCCGCCCGCGGCACCTCCCTGCCCACGCCGCCGGACAGCGACACGCGTGGGACGGCGTACCTGGCAGGGCGGCGGGCAGCAGGGCGGCCAGGAGCAGCAGGGCGGCCCAGGGGGCGGCGGGCCCCGCCATGGGGCCTGCGCGCCCCGCCGTCTCCTCCTCCCGGGCTGCCGGGACACTGCAGCGGGGCGGCCCCGCGGAGGCGGGAGACAGCCCTCCGCCCCCCGCGGCCCGGCCCGCCCCGGCGGCCAGTGCCCGCAGCATCCCCTGCCTTGGCGTGAGCGCACCTGGATCCTTCGGGAAGCGCCTCCCCAAGGAGACGACGTGCTCCGAGCCTGCCCCTCGGCACCCAGGGGAATTTCAGCTGGCGCACGGGTGTAACCGGCACCCTCGTGTAGGTATCTGTCTTCTCCCCTTGTGGCACTGTGCCCTCCCAGCTGGGGTGGGTATTCAGTCCTTCGTGGGACCGGGTTCGCTATACAGAACTTTCTATACCGGGTTGTCTTCTTCACATCATCTTGTGTTCTTTCCGAACTTCCATCCCATATCGGGCCGGGTTTTTTGCCTCAGTAGCCTTGCACTGGAGAGATGCACTGTTAAATCCACAGGGCACTTTGCAGTCCGACTTGTCTGGCTCTTCCTGCAACCCTCCAGCCCACATCCCCCATCTACTTTTTGCTGCATTGCTGAAGGATATTTCTGTAACAATTAATAATGGGTCCTCTGCTGTGGAAACTAAGCAAAAATAAAATCAAAACAAAACTAAATGGGCATAAAAGTTCTTGCCTGCTATGAAGTGAGACAAAAGATACTGGGGAAAATAAGCACCATATTTTTTTGGAAAAACAAAGAAACAAACAAACCAAACAAAAAAAAGTACAAATCAAAGGAAGGTAAGTAACAGGGGCAGGGTTTGCACAGGAATCTGGCTCCACACCTGCTCCTGCCCCGACACTGGCTTTGGCATGCTGCCACACAGCTCCATGGCTGAGTGCATGGAGGACAGGCAGAGAGCAGCTCCAAAATCTCAGGCTACATCTCTGCTGCTGGACATAACTGCTTCTGGGACTCCAGCCCTACTCACCACTCTGGCCCTCCTAGCCAAGCTGCTCGGGGTCCCACAGCCCACAGGGGCATACTGGCCAGGTCCTCACTGGCATCAGTGAATACACAGTATTCCTTTGTGCCCTGCATCTCACATATGTGCATTTTCATAGTTTGCAGCATCAGTGTTAACTGATGAGCTGAATGCGTGTTCACAGCAGAACACTGTAGGCTACATACCCTGTGATGTTACAGTGGGATGGTGTTGGAGAGCTCTGTGGGACATAGGGCGCCAAACCTGGCAGCTGCTTAACCACACTGGGTATGGGGCAGCCTCCTGCAGAACTACACCTGGGTTTCGTTTCATTGCAAGGTGCGCTCTGTAAGGAAGCCTGGGAGCAAGTTGAGACTGGAGCAGCCATGCACAAAGTAGGGACTGTAGTCCAGAACTGAATCAGGAAGCCATGCTGGGAAAAGCGAAGGGAGTCCTGAGTTGTGGGCATCTCCAGAAGGCTGTCTTTCACCACTCCTGGAATATTTCCTCCTAGAACTTGATTGCTACAGCCTGGGAGAGGCTTTTAAAAACCAAGCAGCATAGCAAATAGAAGGAGTCTCTAGATGACAGGGTTTCAGGAAGCTCGAGTTAAGGCACATCTGTAATACCACATTTTTAGTAGATTGCTGTCCATTGCAGCCTCCTGGCTTTGCATCACACCAGGCATCATTGGTCACTGTACCCCTCATTGCTCTGAACGCTGTATCCCTCCTGCTTGAGCATCACAGCTTCATTATCTCCTTTCAGCTTTGCTTCTCTCCTTCCTAAGTGCCATTCTCAAGGATGTGGTTCCCAGTGCAATAGCATCAGTCATATTGTGAGGAATGGAATGCCAAAGTGCAGCTTTGAAAGGCCCTTTCTGGATTATGAGTCAAGGACTAACTTGAACACTGAATGGTTAAAGACATGCAATTCTCAAATGGGACACCAGCTGCTTCTGAGAGAAAGCACACTTCACTAGCAAAGCATGACAGCTAGAGAAAAAAACCAAAAACAACCACACTGAGAGATCTGGATATTCAGATCCAAAGTTTTAGGAAGTAAACCTGGGTAAAGAGTATCTATTAGAGTCAGGGATCTCAGCATTGCAGAAATCCAAATCCTGCCTGTTATCTGCAGCAAGAGCTGTTCTGTGTGAGGAAGGTATCATTGTACATGGCAGGCATTTGGGAATTTCAGTGGATGTAGATAGTAGAACAATGTGACTGTGCCAGCACTCCCGGACAAGGATGTCTGAGCTTGCCCTAAGAGAAAATGGTACTTGGCAAGGCAGGAGGAACAGCCTCAGCATGCCCCTCCAGCACCCACACAGCCCCTCTCAACCCCCAGCTGGTCATGGGTGGCAGAGGGATCCCCCATGGATTCTGACATTACTCAGTAGGCTCAAACTCACTTGCTGCTTTTTAAATCACAGCTCTGGAAAGGGAAAAACCATGGCACTTACTAACTGGAGGGAAACGGTATATAAGTGTATTGGAGAGGGTGAATCTTTGCAGAGTACACAAATCTGGAAAGGGTTTTGTTTTCCTCAGTTGTTTCTTCATTGCTTGGTCTATGCAAGTGCATCTAGGAGAGACAGAGGGTTGAACATGCAGGGGTGCATGTTCATCATCCATCTGTCTGGATGAAACTATCCACTATGCTCACCTGTATAGGCTGTGTGGTCTTGGAGGTTTTTCATTTAAAAGACAGAATTCCATTGAGAATGTGGATTACTCAGGAAACAACCAAGATACCATACTGCAGTGAGTATGGACTTGTTCCTATTGCAATGTGAAATTTGTTTCTTTGCAGGACATGAATTTTCTGTAATTAGCCCAGCTAATTAGTGTATTAGTAGATATTAGTGTAACATTTAAGATCAAATTATACTTTAAACCAAGACAAGGGATATTTGGGATTGCTGATTCTTTCTCTCTTGTTTATGCAAATGTTTCTCTTGAAGCCATGTGAGGCCAGACAAATACTCATTATATGCTGGAAAATCCTGAGCAGAGAAAATGCAGTGCACCAGCAGTTTGTTTTCAGGATTTCTAGAAAACCCATTGAAACAGGTCTTCAGCTGGCTTAGTCTAGCAGAGCTTCTTGCCTCACCTCCTTTCATTTTTGGTGGAGCTCTTTTATTTATACCAGCTAATGGAGCAGCTTTTTGCATTTGGTGGACAAACTTACTGACTCTTGACTTCAAGAATGTTTGTCATTGATGCAAAGGAAGAGAGCTGCAGGCTGTGAGATAAAAATGGTACTCCCGATGGTTTGTAGGGGCAGGTTTACAAATGGAAGACACAGGCAGGCAGAGACATATAAAGGAAGAAATTCAGTAAGCCAAATTGGAAGATACTTATAAGCAATTTCAAGGGCTCTGTACAGAGAGTTTCTCTCCCCTGTAATTCTCCATAGCACTGGCTGCAGCTCACTTGGATACAAGGAAGCAGGATTCAGCCCCAGCATGAGCCCAGGTATGGCAGCATGGGCTACAATACAAGCATAGCTCAGCCCCCAACAGCTAAAGCCACATCTGCTGTGGAGTGTCTTCTACTCAATCTACAATCACAGTTTCAGATCCAAGTGAAAACATAGCAGCCTTTTATTAAATTCCAGTGACATTTGCTTTATTTATGTATGAGAAAGGAGGAATGCCACATTAAACACTGCCAAGAAGTTTCTGACCACTTACTCTAACGGCAACCACCATTTCACGCAATTTTGTTTAAACTATCTGAGACCCTTCTTTTGTAAAAGTTTTGCATCTGCTTTAACAATAAACCTACACAAAATCCTAGGAATATTGAAATGCATAAGCCTAAGTGTGCATTTTACTCCAAAATTAACATAAATAGTTTTAAGCATGTTAAAAATGTAATTATTTTGAGTTGAAGTGTACAATTCTATTGAAGGCCACTAATGGAGAGAAAAGAGACTGAAGAAGAGACAGGAAATACCTTCCAGCAAAGTAAAACTACATGCACCTGGTAGCCACTCCTTTTCCTTGCAGGTTGCCTATTTCAGTGTGAGCTACAGGTTGGTAGAAGCACAAATAGCTGCATCATGTAAAATAAATGCTCATTTTTAAAAAAGAAGACAGTGTAGAAGATATACTTGTTATGGGCAAATCACAAGTAGCCAATAATTTATTTGCTGAATTTTGTCTTTTGTTCTGGTTTACTTGCCTGGAAACAGATTCTTTAATGTATTTGTTAATTATTTACATGTATATGTTTTGCTAAACCTCCCACTTAAACCAAAAGACAGCTTTCTGGTTTTATAATAACAAAATGGTTTAGGCATGTGTTCTTGAAGATATGTGGGTATTTACCCAATCCAGCTTCTAGGTAGACATTCCAAAAAAAACCTGCCAGAAGAAAATGAAAACCTGCTTAAGTTAAATGAAATTGCCAGATGAATGTCAGTGGAATCAGAATTCTTTTATGCCCATCTGCTAGACTCATTGAAACAAAAACTAAAGAAGAGGAGATTATGTCATTAAAAAATGCTTCAAACAAACAAGGAGTAACTAAAGTTTTTTAGGCAGCTGTAGAGCTGGCACGCCTTTTTTCTTGTGTTATGTCTGAAAACATGTATTTTCCATGCTATTCTTCTATAGCAATGTCAGTGCTCAGTGTTCGGTGTTAAGATCATCGGCTTTGGTTGAACTCAATGATTTTAAGGGTCTTTTCTAAACTAAATTATTTTCTGATTTTATGACTTTTATGAACAAAGTGCCCAGCACTGCTTCTGTTGAGCTCCATTTTAGCAGCTCCTCCTGAATGCCAGGTGCCCACTAAAGCGACTCTATCACTCTCCTCCTCAGCTGGATGGGGGACAGAAAACATAGTAAAAGGCTCACAGGTTGCGATGAGAGTAGGGAGAGATCACTCAACAATGACAGTCATGGGCAAATAGGCTTGACTTGGGAAAATTAATTTGTTTATTACAAATGAAATCAGAGTAGGGTAATGAGAAATAAACATCTCCCCTCTATCCCTGTCTTCTTTACCAGGTTACTTTACTTAGCTTTTCTCTACTTCCTCCCCCACTGCAGCACAGGGACACAGGAAATGAAACTGTGGTCAGTTCAGCACGTTATCTCTGCTGCTTCTTCCTCTTAAGAGAAGGACTTGTCACACTCCTCCTCTGCTCCAGTGTGGGGTTTCTCCCCCAGGAGACACTCTTCCATTAACTTCTCCAGTGTGAGTTCTACCCACAAGCTGCATGAATTGCTCCAGTGTGGGTCCCCTCCACAGGACACAGTCCTTCAGGAAGACTACTCCAATGTTCTGGGGATGGGTCACAAGTCCTGCCAGCAAACCTGCTCCACTGTGAGCTCCTCTCTCTCCCCATGGGTCCACAGTTTCTTCCAGGAGCCTGCTTCAGTGCATGCTTCCCAAGGGGTCTTCACCAGGAGCTTCAGGGGAACCTGTGCTCGGGTACTTGGTACCTTCTCCTTCTGCTCCTTCACTAACCTCGGTGCCTGCAGAGCTGTTTCTCTCATATATTCTCATTTCTCTGGCTGAAGTTGCTGTTCTGCAATTTTTCTTAAAGACGTCATCCCAGAGATGCTGCCACTGTTACTCATGGGTTCAACCTTGACCACTGGCAAATCTGTTCTTGAGCTGGCTGGCATTGGCTCTATCAGACATGGGGAAGCTTTTAGCAGCTTCTCACAGAAGCCATGCCTGTAATTCTCCCACCCCTTGTCACATACCACAATAGAGGGTGGCAGTAATGCTGCACCTCTCCATTCAATTGCTTCAGCTTCTGGAGTAAATTAATATTTTCCTTTGAGTGTTTATGCATATGGAGAGAGCTGTGTTAATCTACCATGCAGTTTAGTCAGAACAGTGAATGTAATAATGCCATGTCATGATCCCCTATTCCTCATCTCTTGGTGAGACTGAGTTGATATAACTCAGCCATTGCTGCCTTGCCAAACACCTTTCAACACCGCAACTAGTCAGCATTAAAATAGCAGAATATAAGTGCTACTTATGAAAGTCTTTGCAAAATTTGTATTTAAAGCCTCAGGAACAAGTTCCCTGTGTTCCTGCCTGGTGTCACAAAACCCAAGTCCAGCAGCATGTCAAACCTGGGTGCTGTTGACTGCCTAAAGCATGCAATCCCCAGTGGTAGAGGATCTCTGCCAGTGTGATGTCTGGATATCAGTTTTCACACCCTGGAACTGTCAGGAAAGAGACTGATTGACACAGGCTTTGATGATGGGCGCCATCAGAGATGCAACACTGTCTGTCCAGGTTCAAGGCCATTTCAGCTGCTAAAGCTCACTCAGCACAATGAAGTGTCGAGTCCCGAAAGCTTCATCATGGCAAGCAGCAGTCTAATAAAAGGTGTGTCAGTTTGGCCACTCTTACTATGGGTTCTTCCAAATAAAACATGATTGTGGCTGCTTCTAAAACAGGAAAAATGCCTCATCCCTCTGCACTGAGCCCTCCACAGTAAAAGAGCACTGAACTGGAAAGGCACATGGAGGGATTCTAAGCTGCCATTCCCGCATGGTGCTTGTACCGCCCACATTGCAGATGGTGGTAACTTTGAGACATAGGGGAAAACAGCTTCCAGTAGAGACTTGGTGAATTTGAGCCTCTACAAAAAAAATTTTGCCATTTTGCCAAAATAAGCAAGATTTTTGTGACAACTTCAGGGGGTAGAGGCCATCTGAGTTGCATGGACAGGCCCTACAGCACAGCCTGTCTGTGTGATGAAGAGTTTAGGACTTCTAGACCCCCATTTTCACCTTCCTCTCCTTAATTCCTACAGCAGTCAGCTACTCTGACAGAAACTAGGAGCATTAAGGACATAGTCCAGGAGGGGTTATCCTTACTGCTCCTCTTTGTCTGATGAGACCATGGCCAGCAGCTCAGAGCAGTGATTGCAGGGACACTCATGGGCTGCTGGCACAGGGAGGGTGACTAGGATGGGGATGGAGACAGAGATGGGGAGCTCTGGTCCTGTGAGGACAGAGGTGAGCAGTCACAGGATTCTGAGAGGATGTTCTTTGTGAATGTGAGAGCAGTAGAGGACTCATCTCCCAACCAATAAATGTCTGCTGGGCCCTTATAAACTCCACTGACTTACAAAGTTGTCCAAGCTTGTTTGCCCTAACACTCCCCTTGCCCCACCACTAGGAGTTAGTGACAGCCCATCCTGATGGGCTCCATGAAACTCATGTTCCTGGAAACTTAGGAGTGAGAAGACAACTGTAATTTTACAGCAGTAGAGGATATTTGTTCTCTGAGATCCTTCTGTTAAAAGAGAAGGCTATTGTTACGGCTCTATTTGGCAAGAAAATAACTAGGATTGGTCACAGCTTAGGCTTACTGTTTCCTTAATGACTATAACTGCCTTGCCCTCACAGTGGTTTTTTAGGGATATTGTTTACTCCAGCTTCAGCCCTACTCAGGGTACTTGGAATTCAAATAAACTGCATTGAACTGCATTTTCTGGCAGGCACCCAGTGCAATGAATTTCAAACTAGTGTTTGATTTTGACAGCTACAAGGCAGAGAGGCATCTCACTAGTCAAGACTAATTCTTCCAGTTGCTACACAGCATGACCCTATGAATTTACTGTCAGTCACATCGCTGAGGTCACATTATCCCTCAGTAACAGTACCCTGACAACATGGTAAAGTGCAGATGGTGATCTGCAGAGTGAGGTGACTTTGCATCTGTGGTATTTAAAACCTGAAATTAACTGTGGGTGTATCTACTGATATTTGGAAGAAAGATAAAGGATTTTCAACCTTTAGGGTTACTTGCGTAGACTCAAAATACTTGTGATTCCAGATCTTGAACAGATAATTTTAAAAGTGTGGAACAAACATGATTTTTCATTAATTAAATAGAAAAGAAGAATAAATTAACTTTCTGAGGTCAAGAACTCATCCCCAAAATATTATTCACCATCCCACTCTCCCCCCCGCCTCCAATTTTCAAGTCAGGGTTTCTCAAGGAGCTTTACAAAATGCTGCCTGATGAGCATAAAGTATCACTCAGACCTATTAAATTCTCTGGCCCATGCACAGAGCAGGCTATTTAAGCCCATCTTTAAAGGGGAATCCTGGCCAAGGCATCCTCCCTCCTGCTCATTTTGCATATAGGAATTAGCCAAAGCCCCACAGGTTTCTCACACACTCCAAGCAAGCCTCCAGCAGCACTGAGATATTTGTGCTTCCTCTTCTTCAGAAAGGGCCCTCCTGCTGAGCAGCTCCATTGCCTAAATCTTCATGTCAGCCTGGTGACTGGAAACAATGCTGCCATTGCATAAGCAGATCCTCAAAACATTGAAGGGTTGTGCCTGATTTCTTCATGAATGGTCTTCCTGTCACCAGGGCCAGGAGGAAGGCCAGATCCATGTGCAGCCGTGGCTGCCACCCTACAAGAGCCGGCTGCTCCTGCTCCTGAACTCAGCAGCAGGCACTATTGATATTTGGCTCTTAGGACTTGTCATCTGAAGGTTTCCCTGAGATGGATGCCCCCAGAGTAGCCCAGTGTTGCCTGGCTGATCTCACAGGGGCAGCTCAGAGGGCAGAATTGCCTCTGGGCACACCTGGGGCTGCCCAATGGGGCGGGAAGACACTACCAACACAGGGCAGCTGTGCCCGTGCCCCAGGCATGAAGGATGCTCTGTTGAACGTGACACTACCATGCTCTCTTGCACAGCTCTCTTGCTGTTGCCTCAGAAGAAAAGTTTTTTCAAAGCATGGTGGCTCTGCATACTTGAACGACCAGTTTGGAAACACAGCAGAGGGCAAAGCTCTTCTGGGGTATTTCTGTCTTTCAGGGTGTTCTATCATTAAGCTTTGCATTGATGAAGTTGTCTCTCTACTTCAGGGACAATGTACTTTTATTTGAGACATGTGGCATGGGACTGTGGATTATGGGCTGTTGGGATTCAGGGAGAAGGAACTCAGCCTGTCACAGGAAGAACTAGCAGTGGTTTGAGCACACTGCAGCTGCCAGAGTCACCTCCGAGTCACAGGGACCTGCATTTTCCTCCCCTTCTGTTCAGAACAGTAAGAACCCTGGAGTCCAAGTAGCATTTTCAAAAGGTCTTTTCCAATTGCACCTGCCTCCCTATCCTCTCCAGCACTACTGTTTTGTCTTCCCTCAGTTTTCCATTTCCTAACCATATTTCCTCCCTTTTTATTAACATTTCCCTCCTTATCCTCAAATAGCATCCCACCATTTCTTCATTCTCGTGGTCACTGTACTTCTTCCTTTTCTTTCCCACATCTTTCTTAGCAATTAATTATTCCAGGGATAAAAAAGTGGAAAGAAGTTGCTGGGCTTTTCGTCTCATTATCAATAATTCCAACACCTTCCTACTCTTTCTCATCCTCTTCCCATCATTACCAATTCATCCAACTTCTCTGACACTGCTGTGCCATAACTCTTGGATGACCTCTTTTGGAGGTCACAACTTGGAGGTCATCACCTTTCCCTCACATCATTACCTTTTAACCACAGCCTCACTAACTCTCGCCTCCACACTGGTGCCTGTCTGATTACCGGGCATCTTTCTTTCCTTGATTTGCCCTGCAGGTATGATCTGTATTTCATACAGAAATTCCACTAAAATGGATCTCACCTTTGCCATGGACTACCCCCTCACTGGTCTGCTTGAGCACTGCCCTCTGTGTTTGACTGGTCAATACCAGATTCCTCTAAGTCCCCTCCACCCTTTTCCTGCATATCATCTTTCACTTATGCCGACCTCTGGATGACTGATTCTGTGTCTCAGCTTTCTTACCTTCCTAGACTCCCTAAAATCTGTCGTTTCTTCTCACATCTTTCACAGCCCTTCTCCTTTCCAGTTTTGTCCTCTCTTGCACCCACTTCCTTCAGAACATTACTACAAATCATTTTCTTAATTCTATTTTTGTCCTCTTGCTTCCTAGCACTCACTGGCTATACCTCATTAAAGGTATGTCTTTTTACCTTTCAGACCTTCCCTAGGTGACCATTCTCAGCCTCTGTCATCCTTCAGCCTTTGATATTGCCTTGCTTTCTCCTGTGATGATTTTCTGCAAGTGACAAATTGCTCTGAAGGGCTGACATCTGCTCAAGCCTCATCTCTTTAACAAGGTACCCAATTCTCTCATTTCTGACCCTTAGAAGAACGGTTCCTCTTCCTTCTGTCCTTCCTTCTTCCAGCCCCAGCTTGGAAAAGAGAACAGTATTGTGATGTGTCCACCATGGAAAACTAAAAAAAAAAAAAAAAAAAAAAAAATCCAGTGAAACTGGCTTAATGGCATCAACCAGGTCATCTTCACTTTGAACAAGAACACCTGAGCAGACTGACAGAGATGAAATGTAACTAATTCCCTTTGCATTTATACTTCCAGGTAATCTAGATTACCTCCACAGGCCTTTGAAAAGTTTGGGTTGGAAGGGTCCTTAGAGGTATGCCTTACCACATCATGGTAATTTCTCAGCAGTCTCTGGTGCCTTGCTCTTGCGTATCTTTCCTTTTTCTGCCTGTATTTCTTGGCAGGGTTAATCTCTTTTCTCCTGCTGTATGAAACCTGGAAGAACCAGACCACCCCTGCTGGACTCTGGCAGCACCAGAACAAACAAGGTCTATAGCAGGTCTGCCTCAGAGTAAGGGCTGCAGCACGCCGTCCAAGCCGCCCTGCAAGGGGAACAGCCATCAATTTTCAGGGAGATGAGGATGTCTGGAGCAAATCTGCTGCTGCAAGTTGGATGCAGAATTCAGTATTTCCTCATACTTGGAATACTTGGCACAGTAATTATGAAAATAAATGACAATTAACTCTTTTTCTAAAGAAGTGGGTACAAAGATAATTTTGATGCAAATTCTTTTCAGAAACCAATTTTCCCCATGAGAATGCTGGCATTTAAATGCATTTTAAGAGCTAAGAAAAACACTTAATTTATTCTTTGTTGCCAGACAGGAACACTCTGTTTCAGATTTGTCTCAAAAACTTCCTGAGCAAGTGGGTTGGCCTTGTTAACCTCACTCTCAGCTGTGGTTAGCTACTGCTAGGTGCCAATAGTGCTTTGAGCCTATTGATTTTTTTTTCAGGATAGGAAAGAGATTAATGTTTTGAATACACAGCAGAACTTATCTTCACTGTTCAAAAAGGACATGTAATTGAAACAGAGATAAGTCTATTGTTTTGAAATAAAATAGCCAGAAAACTATTTTTCTTTTTCATGAGGACACTGAACCACTCATTCTGGTTCAATAGATCAAAATTTTTGCCACCCCTCTTGGGTTTTGCTACCTTGAGCAAATGATTTTGCACCATTCATTGGAATGGGTGTAAAATTGAAGGAACTACACCTTCACCAATCAGTGTTGTCAGCACCGAGATGGCTAACCAAGGGGATCTGTTACATTCAACACTGAAGTGATTTCCAACGGGTCCATTACAGCTTCTCAGTTGAGGTGGTGGGAATTTAGCCTCAGGACTAACAGGGTCTGGGAAAAGTGCCCACTAGAATTGTTCCAAGTCTCTAAAAGGGCAATTGAACATAAAGGCAGCATCTCTAGTTCAATGAATCCATCAGCTGAAAATCACTGCTGATCAGAGAAGTACTGTAGGGAACAAAATGTATATTGCTATACATTTGCTCTATTCTTCTCCTCTTCCCTAGGCATCAGCCTTTAGCCATTCCCAAAGACAGGACACTGACAAAGACAGGATCTAGGTGAAACTTTGGTTTCACCCAAAAAAGGCATTTCTGGCGCTGTGACATGAGTTGCCACTACAGAGAGCAGCTACTCAGGTCACACAGTTTCAGAAAAAAGTTCATGTAAGGGCAAGGGTAAAATCTCATCCCATCCACATTGTCTAGGAAAAGGATCTACATGAACTTCCACCAAAGATAACTGGACCCCAACAGTATCTTTCTGATCCATAAAAGAGCATGAACAAGAGCTGCTACAAGTCAAACACTCCCTGCATCATGCAGAGAAGGCAGGTATCCTTCCTCCCAAACTAGAGCTGAGGAAAGCTAAGGAGATGCTATGTTTTTAGTTAAGTACTCTTCAGTATGAAGTCCTAATCCTGAGTACACCCATAAAGCAGCTAGACAAATCTATCCAGCTTCCAGTTACCTACTAAACATGATCTAGCATGATCCAGACTGGACTTAACTTGTGTATATAAGCAGAAAGCCAGGAGAATGCTCTTTTCCATGCAGCCCATTGGTGTGCAGCATCCTGGTAACACAAGTCACTGCAGACACCCTTATGTACCCCTGCTGCTCTGTCACAGCCTCACAGAAAATTGATTCAGGTTCAACATCTGAGACACTGCTCCTCGAGGCACTGTGGGGTTTGGGTCCCTGCTGTCCAAAAGGCTTCCTGCTACTGCAGTGCAATGATTGCAGCTGACAAGTGAACTCCACCTCAAGGCAGCAGCGGTTTGGATGCCAGAGAGTCTTCCCTGGGAGCCCACATGAACCTAAGATTGCCAAGAGGTGTGTAGAGCCCAGCATTGCAAACCCCCACACAGGAATCAAGCTGAGAAGCTTCTGGCCCATGGGGACACAAGTCAAGACCAGGCTGGACAGGGCTTTGAGCAGCCTGGTCTAGTGGAAGGTGGCATGGGAGCTGGAATTGCATACCTCTAAGGACCCTTCCAACCCAAACTGTTCTATCATTCCGTAACAGTGGTGCCTGCTGGCACTGGGGCAGAAACATGAGGCAAACATTCCTCTCTCTCCCATTCATTAGTTTCCCAGTAATCCCAAAGAACATCACTAGCATCTCCAGGGACACAATGATCCTCATTTTTGGAACAATGATTCTGTTCTTTGATGTGTCTTAGGTGATTATATTTTTGGCTTCATTAGATTGTGCTGGTACCAGACAGTCTGGGACCAATAAGATTCCTGAGTGCGAGGTGCTATGGCCTGAGGAGCTGTCATGCTGATCCAGGATTTCCTCTGCAAAATAGGGAGGAGATAATACACATTCCAAACTCTCCAATCCAAAGGATTTTGTGACATTCCTTCAGTTCTAGCTCACTGACAATACCTTAAGCCCCACCTTCTGGTGAATGGCTAAAGTGCAGGGAGAGACAACGCTCCAAATCAAGTTAAAACAGGAGTTTTCAAGACAATACTACTAAAACAGAAAAATGCCTGACTCTTCAGGAAAATCCACTGATCTTCAACAAAGTGTTGGAAAAAATAGTTTAAAAAAGCATCATAGTGGTTTTTTAAAAGGCATCAAGTAGTTTTATCATGTTGAATTCCATTTTCTTCACTTGATATAAATTGTCATGCTATAAAATAGACTTTATATTTTAAGCATTTTTCTCTCTCTTCTCAATAGTGGCAGTGAGCACACATAAATCAAAACCAGTCTGATCATAACCACAGGTTGGATCATGGGATGGCTCTAGAAATTTGTGAGAGAACAGGAAGAAACAGGGCAATGGCCCAAGAAGGTGCTTTTCAGTTTAAAAGCACCCTCTGAAAAGAGGCTTCTCACTACTTTGTCCTAACCAAGAGGACCAAGCATCCATTTCTGAAATCCCTTAAAGTTACTGAAGAAACTCAGGCACAGATTTTAAAACCTGACCTAGAGGTACCACATCAAGCCAAAATCACATCAGTATCTTTTTTCCCAACTTAACTACAGCAACTACTGTTAGCCACAGTGAAGCGTCTCTGAAGTAAGGCAAGCTACAGAATCATAATCTGTAATTTATGTATAGCCATAAATAAAGATGGAAGAGAGTTCCAGCTCCTTTTGGCACAATTTTTCAAAGTCTTTAATACCTAGCAGCTCAAACTTAACAAGACACTGTTCTAGTCCTGATGGAACTAGAGATGAGAAATGTTCCCGAATAACCCCAGTGAAAGAGGTTGAAAGGAAGAGCCAGATGGAAAGACAGCAAGATCCTATTCTCTTATTGTAAATTCACCTATGTTGTTTCAGAAATTTTAAAGTCACTCACCAAAACCAAGAATAAAGTTTATAAGAATATGGTAACACTTTCATCTATTAGTCCTATTGGAGAGAAACTGAAAATTCCTCTCTTTAAGGGAAATGCTCTAATGATCTATAATAGCCAAGTCTACTTTCTGTGTAAAATGAGGCATGAAGATCTGTCAGCACAAATGGAAACAGCTGGCCACCATATCTTAGGAAGACCATGGATTGGATCATTACATTTTACTTCTGTCCATAATCTGGCTTTCAAAGTTCCACATCCACTGCTGTCAAGAGAAGGTGCTATGAAACAGAACATAAAATGTATGGCACCCTGTGCTACCCTCACACAGCGAAAGAAAACATCAAATGAAATACACTTCTCTTCACACAGGATGACTGCCATCTCTCAGCCCAAGAACTGCTCCCCTTTTACTGGGAGAAGGCAGCAGGTAGTGATGATCAGGTGAGTGTCTATTTTTCGCCAGTAAATTACTTTTCTCTTAGATATAGCTGAACACAAAGTGCACTATTTAGAATATTTCTAACAGGAGAAGGGCTGTGAAAGATGAGTGACCTGGTTTTGTTCTCACTTGTGTGGGGAAAGAAACGAAACAAATCCAGTGGATTCAATCATGGTAGAGGAAATCAAATTAAGGCTTGAAGGTCTACAAGACTTCACTGTTTAAAAAGAAAATACAATTAAATAATGATGTGGCACACACCCTCCTTCACTCGCTTCCCTGGTCTGTCACCTCACCTCTACTCAAAGGAACTTAAGCTAGACCCAGCTGCACAAGCAAATCCCTGGGATCACCTGCCCTGATGCAGAGGTCTGCTCAGGAGGATGGGCTGTATCCAAATCATTCCAGCATAGGCTCAAGTACTTTCTCAAAGTTCAGAGGTCTTGCTTACGAATTCCTCAAAGCAAAGTGTGTTCCTTGCACAATAAAATTTGTGGTGCCACAGGGGGGAGCTTGGAGCTTGTGGTGTGGCTAAAGCTCGCCACTTCCAGATCAAGAGAAAGGACAGCTCAGCAGCATTAACAACTGCAGCCGCTGGAAACGCTGTTCCAGAAAGGCCGGTTGAAAATCATGACACATGCATACATACTGCACAAACACTTTAATAAAGATGTTCCTTTTCAACATGATCTTAGGAGACACTCATTGACTTTGCCTTGAAAAAGCAGCCAAGCCCACAACTTAGAGCAGAACACTAGTCTTACACAGTCTTTATCCACAACCATTTGGGAGAAGACTATGAACGCAAAAAA
Source organism: Onychostruthus taczanowskii (assembly GCF_017590055.1). NCBI lineage: Eukaryota > Metazoa > Chordata > Aves > Passeriformes > Passeridae > Onychostruthus > Onychostruthus taczanowskii. The sequence goes on from NW_024505892.1 coordinate 10,425,334, forward strand.
AGACCACATTTTCCACCAAATGCACCTGTTGATTTTCTTTGAACACTTGGAAAAGAGGGAAATAATTCCATTACTTACACCTTTATCTTCCTCCCCACCAAAGGAAGCAGGATGTCCCAGCACAGTGCTAGGAAACACCTAGTTTTTTTTTTTACACATTATTTTCTAAATGGTGCATTTTACTGCATGTTTATTATTTTTTTGTGTGTGTGTTGGTACAAGTGTGAGCAGGAAGGCATATGATTTTAGTAACTTGCACAGCAGCTATTCAAATCCATTATAAAAATATATTCCTAAGTAAACACTTTTAATTAAACAAGAAAAGTGCTTCCTTTGGACAATGGGCTTGGTTCACAGCAATACCTGTGTAATTAATGCTTATTATTTAGAAAAGCATCCCTGAATCAGTAAATTAGGCTATTGACTCTGCTGCAAACCACTAAGTCAGTCTGCTTTGGTACCTTTGAAGATGTAAATTATCTACATCTAATAGGAAAACAAATTACTTGTCCTGATTCAAGCTGAAAAACAGTGCTGTAATTGAAAAAGCCCAGTCCTGAGCAGCCATTGTGTTTGGTGCTGCAGGATGACAGTGTAGCAATCTTTTCTTTAAACAGTACTTTCTCATTACTTTAATACAATGAGTTCATGCTATTTGATTGTGAACTGGGCCTACTATTTACTATTTATTCAAAAGAATGAATTTGATCAATTTTGTTAATTACACTGCCCTTTGGTTATGTATAGTAATACATAACCAAAGGGCAGTGTAATTAACAAAATTGATCAAATTCATTCTTTTGGTAGAAAAAAGAGACTGATTTTGTTGGGGTTTGGGATAGCTGACTTGATACAGAGTGTTATTTCTGCATCAATGCATTTTAAACATAAAGAAATCACTGACTAAATGACTGATGGCTAAGATAGCATTTTCAGTGGTAGTTATCTTATACAGCTGGAAACTACCAGTGATATAACATAAATCAAGGTAGCAGTGCATTAGTTTAAAGATATGTAAAATCTTATACAGCTGGAAACTACATTACCAGTGATATAACATAAATCAAGGTAGCAGTGCATTAGTTTAAAGATATGTAAATATTTATTTGAATCCTGCAGCATAATAGCTATAATTTTTCACTGCTTTGATATCCAAGGATTCCTAGTACTACACAAATGTATTTTATCTGCTTCATTTTTTTAGTTTCAGTACTTTCATTCAAAGCAAAGTAACTTCCATTTCTCTGTTCTGCACTGAAATAAAGAATCTTGTTTCAGTCCATAATGCTTTTCTTATTCTTTCTGGTCTGTCTCTGTCAGTGTTTGTTTTATGAGCACCAAACCCCAGATATTAGTCCCTAGTGTCCAGCTCCCAGTACCCAGGCTCCCAGTCCTTTGTACATACACACCCCAAAGGCACACCAGGCAACGCTGACAGTGCACCCAGTGCCTCCAAACAGGAGAGCCTGAGCAGCACTGGCACTGCCACCACACCACTGGGACTTCTGCAACATGATCCCTTTTTCTAGTAGATTCCTATTAGGATTCTTGTTGAAATCTGGGAAAGCAGGCCCTACCCTGCATTTCCCATTTCTCAGGAGACTGCCAGAGCCATCGTGATTTTCTGTTGCTGGGACTGCTGTCACATTCTGCTAGGACCCACAGGAGTCCTAAATAAGTAAACACAAATCTCCCTCTGATTTCCACCTAAAAAGCTTTGAACCAGGTCTACTGCTAGGTACTTTGCTCTATGGAGACTCATGTTCCCAGCAGTTTGGAAATGAGAACACTCAGGAGCAGACAGTATTCAAACAAAAAGGTAAAAGAAAGCTGAATTTCCCAATATAAGCTCTGGCCTCAGTAGTGTGTGCTTCTGTAAGAGCTGTTTTCTGTTGCACCAAAAAGGCAGCTTTTGACAGCACAGGTCACAGCGAGGTGAGCAGCAACTGGCTGCTCTGTGACTGAGCCGATTTCAGGTGCAGCAGGAGTGATGAGCTCAGAACAAGGAGAAACAATCAATTCCCATGCAGAGAACCTTTACCTTAATTCCCAAACTAGTCATGTCTCCCATTTTTTTCTAACAGAATCCAGAGCACCTCAGTTTCACATTTCATTTGCTTTTTGCAAGACAATTATTCTACTTGATTATTATCATTTTGGGCTGATTGTCAGAGAAAATTAAGTATGCACTTAACAAAAGTCTGCATTCAGGAACTCAATATTCTTTTCATTTATGGAGCTTCACAACAATCATATGAAGTTGGAAACAAAATATCAGTCCTGTTTACAGAGAATGAGCTTTAATTGATTACTGTGCTCTGTATCACAACAGTTAGTTTGCAAAATACAAAAAATTTAAATTTAGCTGCTGACATCTATGTTCATGTTAAATTTCCTTTCCAAATATGCACCTTCTCTACACATATATGCATGGAAATGTTCAGATGCATTCCACAAGAACACAAAAAAAAATTCCAATCTCGCTATCTGAAAATAAACCAGCTTCATTGTCACACCTACAGTGCAGGACACTGCCACTAGACTGATTCACGGAAAAGGAAAGGATTTTATCCTATTGCCTGCCTTTGATAGCATCCAAGAGGATTTGTACTCCTGTGGAATGAGATGGTGGTGATGGTGATATGGATGGGCCCCCTCTCCATTCAGGACCATATGCACTAGAATACATTGAATAACTACTTTTTATGAGACTGCCTAGTCCTACACTGGCCACCTTTCAAGTAAAACAGATGATATGCATACTATACAATACTATAATGTTTTTAATAGGACACACCCTTTTCAGAGTTGATCTCCAAGGCAGGACATACCTTTCATCAATTAAAGTGCAGCACCCCTTTGAGTGTGTAATTATTGGCTTGTTGTACATCAGGTAATGAATCCGATTTTGTGGACAACACTGTGAGTAGGCTGCCAGGGAGCCTGTCCTGGAGGGGCTGTGGAAAATGAAAGACACACGCCCACACCACCCCAGGAGCACCTCCTATGGGAGAGAGCACATTTTGATGTGGATCACTCAGCTTTTGAGTGTGGTGCCGAGGGGCTGTGTGCTTATTTTACCCAGTCTACTTCACAGATATTAATTAGAGGGTTTTAAAATGATTAACAGTCCCAATATTTACTGTGAGTACCTGGTCACAACATGACCTGTAGTACTGTGAGCACCTCTGAAAGGACAGACAAGCAAAGAGAACTTACTCCCTCCCTGTAGTGCACATGCACTACATGTAGTGTAGTACATGTAATTACATGTACACATGTAGTGTGTTTTTGGGCTTATGTGTTACAGCTGAACTCATCTAAGCAGGCTTGTTGCCTTCAAAAGAAGAGATCCTGCTCCCCAGGATAGAGAATGTCTGCTTCAGGCCACTGTCTTCACTTCTTTCCAGATCATGCTCTGGTACTTATCACATAATGATTTGTCCAAGTCACTAATCTGCAGCAAAACTATTTCTCTTTTTTTATCGCTGAATTTGTTTTCTGCCAGATTAGTGACCTGAATTGACTCACTGTACAGTAAAATGGAACCAGCTAAGGGGAAAGGGGGGAGCAGGAGCTGGGAGTGCAGAGGTGTGTGTAGGTTGGTGAGAGCAGGATCTCCTCTTTAAGTAGAAGTAAAAGTAATAGCAGATATAACAGCACCTTTATAAACAGCCAAGCAGGGAATTTATTTTTCGATGCAGAATGGTCCTGGAGACATAGTGGGCTGGTCCTGGGGCCAAGATCTGCACTGCAGGGCATTGTGTTCTGCCTCCACATTGTGCTAATTCTCAAAGCTGTTTGTGCTGTCATCGAGTGGTTGGCAGTGTTGTACTGCTCTTGTGAGCTTATTCCCAGACTGTATGTCAATCCAGAATTGATTCAAGGCTGGTTTTAAGCCATCCATACAGCAGTTATTGACAAAAGAAAGCACTATAGCACACATTACATTTATTATTCTGAAATTTTAGGAGGGATGTAAATGGTACATCAGTTCATGCAAGCCTGTGCTGCCTGAAATTTAACTATTTACTTGCTACTCTAAGTACTCTTACTTTGCACTTCGGTAAGAAAACATACTGCTAAGAGCAGGCTTTTATCACTCTTTTTATTCATAAGAGAAACTAAATCCTAATTTCCTTCTTCTTTACACTGGCTTCTGTCTCCTAATAACCCACGCCTGCAATGAAGGTTCAAAGAAAAAACAGCTTTTCACAATTACTTAGAAAGGTCAAAGACATCACTTCCAACTTAAATAAAAACCCAATTAAATATACCACTTCTGGCACACAGCAGCTCAAGCAGTAGTCAGTCTCAATATCAAACACTTTAAAATGTTATATATTCTAATAATAGCTTAAAATGGCAGGACACATTCACTGGCAGACTGGAGGAGCCTAAGAGCCTTGCAGCTGAGCCCAAAGGGAAAGCCCTGTTATGCTCCCAGCTTTTCCTAGCACTGAGCAGCTCCTCCTTCACCCAAAGACAGTTCACCTGTGAAACTGATCATAAGTTATTTAGCTATTGCAAGGAATTTTACCATTTACATGAAATAAAACTGTTATGACATCTGTTGCACTGTGAGACTAATGAAAGCTTTGAAATTTGAAGAAAACAGAAATACTTGAAAGCACTATTAGTCCATAATTTTTGAAGTTCTAATTAAGTTCCAGGAGAATAAAAAAAAAAGAGTAAGAGAGAGGATTGAAGAAAAGAGGGTGGAAAAGATGGGAAGAAAAAGGAAAGAACAATGGAAACAGCAACAGAAGGGAAGCACTACTTGATAGATAGTTTACCAGGCAACTTGCAAGCAGACATAGCCAAAAATGAAAAGGCATTCATCTGCTATTCCATTTCAGTGAGATGCTAAACTCCTCAAGTTTGGCTCAAAACCCAGCCTGAATTTTGCTGAATCTATAAATTCTGCAGATCAGGGATCTTTGCTTTCCTCCATTTTAACATACCTTGATAACATTAATTATTATGCCTCTGGTACATTTTGTATACATTTGAAGTAATGAATCTATTACAAAAAACACTGTACTAGTCTCCTACTGGAAGGCAACTCCCACTCTGAGTTCTAGAGAATGCAACTCATAGTTAGGAATTTCGGTAATTTAAACTTCCTCCCACCAGCACATGCAAATGACTGCAAGTAGTGACAAGAGCTGCATTCTGGCAGCACTCATATCCCTGAACACGCTCCTGCAGCCGTCAGGAGAGGCAGCAAATCGCCGTGCTGGGGAGCTCACTTACCTCAAAGTTCTCTGCCTTATGAGGCTGCACAGTGAACAGACCCTTTAGCTATTGCTTTTACATTTACCAAACACAACAGATTTAAAAAAAAAAAATCTAGAGGAAGAGTATGCGAGAAATTAGGTAAACTAGGTGATAGTGAAGAGAGGTGGTGGAAATGAAGATGCCAGTTTTTATCCCTTCTTCTGTTACTGATATCTATGGATATTACAAAGGCAATAAGTCAGCTCTGTCTTTTGCGATCTCTAAAACAGTAGGAACTGCTGATGATAAATGTGTTTAGGGATTACATATTTGAGGGTTTCATGGAAGTGTGTGAAACATACTTCACAATATACGACTCTCTTAGGCCTCATTTTCCAATGCCTTGTTCCTTGTGCCAGATGTTTGTATCAGTGTCTCATGAATGTGAACTGCATACAAAATAAGAAGTTTCTGTGGGGTTTATGATTCATGTTCATTATCAACCAATAGGGACTCATAGAGCAATATAAAATCAGGCTAAAGATTGCTTCAACAGGACAGCAAATTTATGGCAGTAATAAAACCTCCCTAGACAAGGTGTTCATATATTTGCCACGCTTACCATTTTTTGCTAATAGGTAATGGCAATCCTTCTTGTTGCAAATAAAACACTTGTCTTCAAACCCACTGAGAACTTGGTGGTCCAGCTTTTCGTCGTCTTTGCCTGAGACTTCCACGGTTTTGACTGCCACTACTAAGTCTCCCTCTGCTTCCTCTTCTTTAGGATGTTGACCTGCAGCTCTTAAGAACTTTATCTTGTGCTTTATTCCTTTCCAATGACTCTTTCTGCTCCCTCCGGGAGTACTCTGCCTGCTTTTGCTTTCCCTCTCCTGCGGCGTGGGGCTGAGGGCTCAGCCCGGTGTTGCTCCGGCCCTACGACCCTCTCCACGCAGAGCAGGTGACAACAGCAGGCGCCCCCCGGGAACATTTCACAGACAGCTGCAGTCCTTAACACTATCTATACGGGTACCTCCCTCAAGGCTTTCAAAGGCTGCATTCGCCTATTAAGCGTGACGGGCTCCTGCAGGCGCAGCTCCCTACTCGCGCCTTATTCCTCAACCCGAACCCGGCATCTCCCAGCGGCGGCGGCGCTGCCAGGCCAGGGACGGGGACAGGGACAGGAGCCGTGACAGGGGCAGAGACAGCGACAGGGACGGAGGCAGGGCCGGGGCAGGGCCGGCCCCCTCCCGCCGCCTCCCCCGCTTCCTCCCGGCCCCGCCTGTTGATGTTTCACTTGCTTTTAATTCCCGGGTCGCAAGATGGAGGCGGCGCTGGGACGTCGGGATCTGTTGTTGCTGCCGCTGTCGCTGCTGCTGCCGCCTCTGGCCGCCGCTCTGCTGGGCCCGGCCGCGCCGCTGGGACAGGTACCGCCGGGGCCAGCCCTGCCACTGCCACTGTCCCTGTCCCTCTCCCTGTTCCTGCCCCGGCCCCTGCCCGTGCCCCGCTCCCTCAGAGGGGTGAGCCGGACCCTGCCGCGGGCAGACAGGGTTTCCCCTCTCCCTTTGCTGGTTCGTCCCTGTAGGATTCGATGTGCCCTATGTGACAGGTCTGAGGGGGAAGGTTGTTGTTTGTGTGCAATGTGGGTGTGTTTATGTTGTATTTTCAGGCTTGTCTGCCTACATCTCCATGGTTCGGTGCTGTAGAAGTATGCGCTGCATTAGGTCCACACTTGAGCCTAGCCTACTTGTGATTCGAACCAAGAAAAGGGTTTTGATGTGTTGGTGTATATCTGTAAATACACAGGGCATTGTGTTGTCTGTTTTTCTATTCCAATATCTATGCTGTATCTTGGTGACATTAGTTTTAAATTTGGTGGCTTCTTAAAAGAGTGGAAAGAATATTTTGTGTACTACTTAAGGGAACTTTTCAGTGGGAATAAAAAGATTTGCCACAGCACCAGGTGAGTTCTGACCTCTAGAATTACAGAAGAGCTGGGTACTTACTTCTGCCTGAGCTTGAATCATGATCAGATACATCATCTAAAATTGTTATAATTGTGAACCCAAGAGGGATGAGTTGTGAGGGGTTTGTAGTCAACTTGTCTAGCCAATGTGAAGTTACTGTTACCTGACCAAATTTATTATGTGTTTTTTCCCTCCAGAGTTACTTATTTATTAGTGTAATTTGAGTAAAACTTTTCCAAGAAAGCCTGGTAGAGGCTGTGCGCTGGCACATCCTGTGTTGTGAAGCAGGATTCATTCCTGGCCTTATTTCCTGGTTTCTTCTTCTCTTCATGAACTTTTGAGCTCCATAGCTCTGATTTCAAAATGGGGATCTAGATGTTCAGACACCTACAAAAGTGCCTGAATTCCTGAAGTGAGGTCTACTAAAGAGAGCAGAGGGAGCTCAATCCTTGGGTACTTTGCTTATCCCTCTGAGAAAGGGAGTGCGGGCTAGAATTTGCCGAAAGCCTCATCAAGTGACAGTGTAATTCAGACTAATGCTCTTGTTCACTTTCTACCCAGGAACACTTCCACACTGAAACTACAGCTTGGTAGCATTAAAGTTCTTTGTCACTGCTGGCAGTTTTAAAGGACACGGAGGCACATTTGTGTCTGCTGTCTTCGGATGGGGAAGTGTGAGCAGGGCACAGGGGTGCCGGGGCAGTGCCACGTAAAGCAGCTTGGGGCCAGGGATAGGGCAGGTGTGTTTTGGGGTGTGAGTAGGGCCTGACTTAGGAACTGTAGTGCCTCATGGGCACAGCTGTGCTGTTAGTGGGGCTGAGTTTGTCCATTTGTGCTCAGGTGGTCTTGTGAGCTCGTGATTTGCTAGTTTGGAAGTGTCTGCACTCTTAGTTTTATATGGGCCTAAGTATATACAGAAAATTTCTTCTAAGAGTCAAAAAGGGACACACAAATCTTTACTTGAGTGGTTTTTTTCTTTTTAAATGTTAAACTTAGCAAAATAAAAGCCTGTGTTTTCTCCTGTACTATTTAGTTTTGTACATACAGGACCAGTTTTGATGCAAAAGGAACAGTGTATCTTGAGAAAGTTTTGAGTAGATGATTCAATCTTTTTTGACACGGAGCTGTTTTTTGGTAGCCTGTTAGGAACAGAAGTGCCTAGGCAGTGGGAATAGGCAGAGTGGGAATGCCATGCTGTCAGGTTGCCTTCAGAAGCTATGAGCTCAGTGACAGTGGGCTGTAGGGTCAGAATAACTGTGGTGTTTCCTCAGGATGGCTTGGGACTGGCTGGGATCAGGCAGCATCAGCATGGTCAGCTTTGCTTTGGCTGGACACAACTGTGCTTTACAACTCTGTGAGCCCACTCTACTAACAGCTTCACGTTTTGTTAACTCTTCCTTGTGGGGTTTAAAGCTGGTGTCAGAGTTTACCTCCGTGCTGATGCCAGTGATCTTACCGAGTGGAAGGACTGAGGAAAAACCTTGAGACACTGGAATAGCATTTTGTAAGGCTGAGATGCTTTTGTTCAGCTCTTTTGGAATGTGAACGCCTCGACTGTTGTGCAATACTTGTAATTTCTTTAAAAAGCTGTTTTGAAATCTGGACTTTTTTTTTAACATTAGCATGTCTGTTCTGGTTTTTATTTCTCCTCATAAAATTTGGATATACAAAACTGGACTAAAAATTGATTGATTTTAGACAAAATTGGGGGTTTGTTGTTGTTTTGTTTTTTTAAAAAATTTAAAGGGAATGATGCAATAAGACAACTGGCTTTCACGTTAAAGTAATGTTTCTGGTGCAAGGTCAGAAATAAGGTTTTGTGCTTTAGAGTATTTTTTAATGCGCTGATAGGAACTGGCTGAAAGCAGTGCTAACACCATGTTATTTGCTTATTCTGTTTACCTCTTGATAATTTAGGCTAGCAGAGTTCTTTCTAAATAACATACTTGCCTACCAGATTTTTTTTCTTTTTAGTTTAGTTCAGTTGCCTGGAAAAAAGAAAGTTTTTATATTATTTGTTGCCTGCAAGAAAGCTCTGTGTAGATGGTTTTCACAAGAGCAGGAAATAATTTTCACTATGTCAACCATTTGGTGCAGTGAGTACAATGTATTTTAATCAAAGAAGAAACTTGTTTATAGCAATGTGCTGGAATGTTTCTTCCATTGCTTTATGCCTGTTTCTTTATTAGCAGCCTGGCACATGTGAATTTTAGGCCTAAAAGAGCTGACATCATCTTCTTATGTATATTTGATTAAAAGAAAGCAGTATGATGCAACTGTGTGTCTGTGATGTGAGACTGAGTATTCACCTTTAAAACTCATGATAAAATATCATAGTATGAGTTGGTTTAATAGAGAGGATACAAAGGCAATTAATTCTAGTAACACACACAGAGGAAAGGGAAGGATAAACCATGTTATAATAAGAGTCATTGTAAAACAAGGAAGGAATTAAAGTAAGTGTGCTTATTCAGAAAAGCAAACTAAAGCAAAAGCATCATGTCAGATTATTATATTAAGGAAGAGTTCAGCTTTAGCTAGTTAAGAAAATACTGGATGTAGTTATCTTACCCTAAATACTGTCATGCAGTTTAATAATGCTAAATCTCAATGGAGAAAATTTTGTACAAAAATTTTCTGAAATGTGAGGGACAAATTATCATCCTGCAAACTTGTGAAATTCTGTCTTGTCATGTCAAGCTTTTACCATGGTTACTTCTCAATTCAGTTATGCCTGATTGCAGTAAGACTCTAGAACATAGTTCTGTTTTGATTCTTACGAGAGAATTATGTGAAGCATGGATCATGGAGCCCTGGATTGCAATATGCAATTAACTGTTTAGAGCCAGTTGTCCATGTGAGTGCCAGGACTCAAGTGGTATGAGCTTGTGTGGTAGTTTTGTTTGTCTATTCAGACACTTCTTTTCCCATGATCTCTTCTCAAATTTAGAAACAGTTTATTGGTTTTGTCTATTTTTCACCTGTTTGGCAACCTGACATTTTTCAGTTGCAAACAGGATATCAGCAGTGCCCGTGCAATGGCCGTGAGGGGATTGCCTGCCTCTCAAGTCTCTGTACAGCTGGCCAGCTTGTAAGGCATTGTGCCATCTGTTCCTAGGGCTGCCCACTTGGCTTCCCACAGGCCTTGTAGCAGAAAGAGCCTTGTTTGGAGAGCCTCAATGGAGAACAGCTGTGCTTCAAGTGGGCCGGCTGCTAGCAGAATCTTGATGGGGTTTGTGTGACTGATGCAGCTGTGTAGGACTGAACAGTTATCCTGTACAGGGAGAAACTGTACAGTGCACCCCATCAGGTATTCACTGCCTATGCATAAAGTTTTTCCATGATCTTTAATCAGATCTGTTTGAAGTTCCTCCGTGATTGGACCCATCAGCTTTTTCTTTTGTGACTTTTTTTTTAAAAAAACAATATTAGGTGAAATGTTCTCTGTAGATTTGTGCAGTGTTAGTCTTTGAGAATTAATGAATATTCCCTTTTAACTTATGCCAGATGCTTTATATTCTTTGCTGACATCTTTTCTCCTTTTTGTTCTTCTGCTGCTGCTGTGATTATACTGCCCCAGTTAGCACTCCTGGATTCTGTTGTAGCACACAGTGAAAGAGAAAAGGAATAGCAGATGATCACTACCTGCTTACCTCTGCTGATCCAAGCTCACAGAAATTCACTAGTTCACTATAACCTGCTCCATCACACTGTTAGAGCTGCTGCCTAGCTGTCCTAGAACAGAATGACTTACATTTCCTGTCCTCTTTGCAGATTCTGTGCCATTACCGCTGTAAATATCACTGCTGCAGTACTAAAACAGAGATGAGAAATCATAGAAAAACTCAGGAGTGACATTTATATCCTGTAAGGGTATTAAGAATGATAGGGCCATTTTTAGTGCAGATTGGAGTTTTGTGTGAAGGCATTTACCAGCACAGGAGGGGACAAGGGGCTGTGGAGTATGGAACGGGGTCAGTGGTAAGCTGAAAGCACACCCCAATTCTTAGGGACTTGAATTGCTTCTTGGGCTGTCCTTTCATTCTGGCTGTGTCAAAGCACTGCTTTTTCAAATATCCCAGTGAATTCAGAACCTTTGAAATTACAGGCCTGTCTGAAACATGCATGATACTGTTGAAACTGAAAAGTGTATTGTAAGTTATACAACCAAGTTTTACACTCACAGTTGAGGCTTCTCCAGAAATTGACAGTGCAACACTATGGACTATTGAAGAGTTCCCATGTTCTGCTCTCAGTGGCTTTGTTACTGCAGGATTGGCTTACTATGCTTTCACAAAACAAGGCATGTGGGGTTACTCACCTTTCTTAGTACTGAAGTACATAACCACAAGACATGTCTACAAAGCACTATAAAACACTTCCTTCCCTTCCATGCTAAGGTTGTGAATTTTATTATGGTAACATAAAAAAATTCCTCTGTTGAAATGAAAGGAAGTTCTGTAAGTGTGTGTCTTCAGCCCTAGGACTGGAAAGATGGGGATTTGAATTATCACTGGAGCACTTTCTAGCAAGTGTGGCTTGTCAGACCAGGCCTTTAATCCTGAAGCACTTATCAACATGCAGATATTGAAGGGGTACCAGTCAGGCCTGTGATAACAGGGGCAGTGCCATGCATCACTTCCTCCCTGCTGTGGGTTAAAGTGGCTTTGCTGGGATGGTGCTCTGCTCTCCTGTGAGCTGCTGCTTCCTTTCCCCAGCACTCCTGCCCAGCTTTCCCTTGCAGTTGGCATGCATCTTGCTGCTTTTGCCGTCCTGTAGATTTTGTAATGGGGTATGTGTAGGGTCAGGAAGATTGGCCACAGCAGGACCCATTGAGTTTTGAGTGTGGTACTGCAGGAGGCAGCAGTGGGAAGCCATGGGAAGAGAGCAGTGTGAAACCCACCTTCTAGGAAGGGTTAAGACTGAGCTGGAACACTGCTGTTTTCTGTGGGAAGATAAGAAGAGTAATGAACAACCTGTTCATAAATTGCAAAACGAGAGCATATGACAACTGAGTAGAATGGATGTACAGAATATATGGGAAGATCTCAGTAGAATTTGTTGGATCTGGATGTGAATAGACTAGTCCCAGGAACAGCAACAGCATGAGTTCTCTGTTGTGTGTGAACTCAAAATTGCAAGGGTCACGATGCAGCTGCTGTAGGGGAATAGTGATCATTGCTCCGAGGTACTGAAGAGCTTTATGAATCTGTGCCATTATGGAGATGCATCACCATCACCTGAGATGGTGGTGAGGACAGATGTCTCCCAAGGAAATGCTGCAAGGACAGACAGATCATGCAGCAGAGGCAGTCTGACAATCTGTGTGCATCAGAACAAGGAGCCCAGCTCATTCTTCCCAGCTGTGTTCTTGGATCTCTTGTGCTTGTCCAGATCTTCCTTGCTTGTTCAACTGACAGAAAAACGGTCTGACAAAAAAGGGAAAGTTTTAGTACCAATTTAAGGAGCTAAATTACCTCACTGACTTGGGATGAGAGAGAAGGATAATGCATGTGCAAGAGAGATCTGCACTCTCTCCTTCAGTGGCAGAGCAGCAAGTGGTTAAACTGTCTTATTTGTCTGCACCTTACGATCTGATTTTTGAACCTTTGACAGCACAGACGTGATCCACTGAAATATTTAATTTCTTAAACATATAACATGTTCTTCAAGTGTAAGTTCTAAGTATGTTCTAGAATTCATAACAGTGCTTGTGGATACTGTGCCAACAGAGCTGACAGCTGTTTTGAAGGAAATTAATCATTGTATGTATAACTAACCTTGTACATTTAACAGTCAATTGTTGAGCATATCTAGCTTCCTTCATGCCCTTCACTTTCAAATAAAGCATTTGATTGAAAAAAAAAAAAGGAGGGGATTTTCCTATTTTTCATCAGTCATTTCCTTTTTCTTGTAATCTCAGTGAGTCTCTTTGTAGATGTTGAAAAATGATTGTGAAATACTTTCTGTGTAAAACAACCTCAGATGTAATTCGTAGCTTAAAAAATGAAGGACTGTTTAGACTTCCTGGAAAATCCATCTTTTGTGCCCTTTGAATTCCCAGAAAACAGAAAAACTAAGGAACAATGTTTTGGTAATCTGTTCAACAGTTTGAGAGTGTAAAAGACTTACAGTTATGAACGCTAAGAGCTAAAGGATCTAAAAGTTTGGTGGATTTTTATTTTATTATTAATATATACAGTTCTTAAAATATGAGAAGGAAATTAGTGGTTTGAGGAAATTACAGGAAGACAGGATAGAATATATCCTATGTTTATACTGTTAATCCAGTTTATATTTTATATAGAGTTCACTTGTCTGACTAATCTGGCAATTTTAATTTCCTTTGAATAGTTAGAATTTAAGTTTCAAAGAAAAGTCAATATAAAAACCTGTTTCATAGAAGGGGCATTGAGGAAAAGATTTCACTTTGGTCTTGGTGGCCAGAGTTTTCCTACTGATATGCCAAATGGGTCTGAAGTATTTCCAAGTCACTTTGAACCAAAAGGTTATCTGTGCTAGGTTTGAAACCATTCTTCTCATGATGACAAATTCCAGCTGAATCAGACTTGAAGGTTGTTTTTCAGTTTTTGACAGTTCTGGCTACTTGAGTATGCTCATCAACACCCATTGTTTCAATGATTTTTTGACATTCTTGTCACGCTTCAGAATTTTCTGTTCCTAAACCAGGCTGTACATATTTTCTGGTTGAAAATCTAGTGTTGTGTAAAAATACTAAATGAAAGTCTTTTTTCTGTATTTACATTTTTATTTATTTTAAATGCTGAGCATGTTCAACTTTTTATTGAGACACGACTCACTTTTTAACTGTTGGTTGTGCAACAATGACTCAACTACAGAGCTAAAGAAGATGCTGAAGGTATGGAGATATTTTCTAGAGGAAAATGGATCTACAGAATCACGGAATCATTTTGGTTGGGAAAGACCTATGATCTTGACTATGATCAAGTCCAGCCTTTGACTGACCACCACCCAGCTAACTAGACCACAGCACTAAGTGCCATGTCCTGGTGTTAATGAAATGAAGTTATAATGATTTAAGGCTCCCACAGGCCAAATATGGAGCTTAACATTATTTTTGAAGAGGTATCTGAGGAAGGCAGTGTGGCAATCATTACTTTTAGCTATGTGCAAGCAAGATTTGATTTTTGTATGTAGTTTGTTTTTTTTTTCAGGGACAGAGCTGGGAGACTTAAGGTCTCATTTGCAAAGCAGCACCTGAAATTACAAGGGAGAAATGAGAGGACAGAATGAATGATTCAATAAATTACAGCAATTAGGGTTTGAAAGAAAGAAGCAAATCCCCATTTTCTGTGAGTTTGAGGTGTCCCGTATGGCATAATTTGGGAATCATAAGCAAAGAAACAGAATTTCTGCTGACAAAAGTGAGTATTCTGTAGTATAGACTAACTTCACTTTGAAGACTAACTGGAGTGCTTAAAAAACTGTTTACAGAGGATCTGATTTTTACCTTTTGTGGTCTATTATTTTTCAGCTAATATGAGAGAATTCCATTATATCTGTGTGAAACAAGTGATTATTATTATTTTATCTTTATTATAAAAAACCACAAACTATACATAGGAGGATGCAGATGTCATTCTTTCTCGTCAATCCTCTTTACTAAAAAGAGGTGTGAAAAAGCCAGGCTAATCCTTACATGGAACAAGAAAGCATATTCCTTTTCCTTCTGTCTGCTGGGTAGAAAGCCTGGGAGTGTGCTCTGGGGTTAGTAAGAAGTCATTCTGTCAGGACAGTACAAGAAAGCTGCCTGCAGTGGTTCATGTGTTTTCTCAAACTTACATCTCTGTTTTTTTTCCAGGAAGCAATTAGAGTTGGTGTTATGATGCTGAACACCAGTGGCGAACTTCACAAAGTACAGGTTTGTCCGGTTTTTCTATTTATTCAGTGGATTAATGTGCAACAAAACAAAGTCCGCAGCAGCTGCAAGTATGGCCTTTATTCTGACATCAGTCAGTATGGAGTGTGTTCCTCTGACAGCAGAATTGCAGCACAGGGGCTGCAGGAAACAGACACTCATTCTGGCTGTCTTTCTTTCAGGTTCTTTTTAACATCACCTATGTTAATGGACAGGTATATCTAAATGACTTTCCTATGAAAAGCGGGGTTGCCCACATAACATGCCAAACAGTAATATGTGAGTATTTTCTTTTTTATTTTTTAATTTTTTTTTTTTCTCCTTCCCATGGGGTGTTTGGCTTCCCTGTTGTCTAGTAACCAAAGCTTACAATGACTGTGTGTTCTGTATTTTGTAAACCAGAGCATTGTGGAAGTAAAACATTTCCCAAGGTAGGACAATTTTGGTATTAAAATGGATCAAAAAAATCTTGCTGCCTTCATATCAAGTCACATTAACACATTGTGTGTAAATGGTCTAATCAGAATCCAGACTCTGCCCATCTTTTCAAAAGCATGTTTTGCAGTACAAGCTAGACAATGTAAACAGAAGGATGCGACTCCACCCTGCTAATGGCTGTGTCCCTAGGTTAGTTGGCATATATCCAGAAGGAGATTCAATAACAAAAGTATGAATTGTTGTTAGGAAGATCTTTTAATGATATCACTTCTGTAACTATTGGACAAACAAGTTTCTGCTGGGTAGGATATTATAGTACAAATATTGCACTTTAATAACTGCAGTAGTTAATGACTTCAAATTGTCTTGAACCTGCTGTTTTTCCACTGATTCAGTGCTACATATTTTGTGAAAAAACAAAAAGTACTGTGTGATTTTTTGGAGATCCACAGAGCATACTGTATAATTAATTAAACAAGGACCATTAGGCTTATTTGATTTAAGCCTTTGTTGTATTGAGAACAGTTTTCTGCTGCATGAGATACAGTCAGTTGATATCTGAGGTCATCCTCGTCAGGCACTTACAGAATACTAACACTTTTTCAAATTGCTTCTCTGAGCTCTGACCTTGTTGCTTGAACCCTTCTTTTCCAAGCATGATCAATTATTAATTTGTCAATATTTCTTTTCTGGAAAGAGAGACCAGTAATCACATGCTCTTTTTCTGGTACAAAACCATGGCAATATGTCATTTACTTGCAAAATAACTCACTCCAGAAAAATAGATATGATTTTATTGACTAATTCTGAGAGCTCCTGAGCACTCTTCTGTAGTTCCTATTAATTTTCCAAATCGTAGTTGTAGCACTTGCTGTGACTAGTTTTGAATCTGAAACAGTGAGGAAAATACTGATTTGACTTGGGAGCTAGAAACCTGAAGCTCTTTACCTCCATGTTTGCGTCTGAGTCTCCAGCACAGTACCTCTCTCTTAACTGTAAGGTAATGTTTATACTATTTACTTACTAAATTATTGACAACAGATTCAGGTAGTGTTTGTAAAATGCTAAAGAAATATCAAGATACTTTTTAGTAGAGGGGGGAAATACTCCTGAGTGTATATAAAAACAAAACTTGACCTTAATAATCATGCTTTTGAATATTGGAGACCGCTCTGACATCATTGTCAGATCATTCTTGGCACCTACATCCCCACTTGAAGTTCCCCCAGATGTCAGTTTTAGAAGTGTGTGTGTCACTCCTGTGAATGTAGTGGTGGCTGAACAGCCTGACACATGGTAAAAGCTGGGAACACAGGGAGCTTCAGCTGCTTGGCATCTTAGAGGCTTTGGGCCTTTAGTGCATGCTTGCTGCTCCAAGTCAGAAAATATTCAGCAACCAGGTCGGTGCCCTGGCTCACACCTGTAGGGAACTTTCCTTCTGCTACTTATTTTGGCAATGGAAGGCATTACTAAATTATACCAGAAAGTATTTTTCTATATTTTAAATAAGAAAAATGGCTTTATGAGGACAGGGATCACAGCATAAAAGTAGTGGACACACTGAGTAGTTGCTGTGTGACTGAGAGACCCAGGTTGAGCCTTATCCCACATTACCTGACAGGCTCAGATCTGCAAGTGACACACACACAGCACCAGTGGCTTAGCAGCAGGGATGGTTTGGTCTCAGTTCGTGTCCCATGGTATCTGCATGCTGGAGAGATCTCCCACCTCCGCTCTTGTGCTTCTCCAGACTTCAGTTCTAGCATGCCCTCACCTGAAGCAGAGGTGTGGTAGCTGGGAGAAGGATACTAAGACTATCCACAATCAGCCAGGGTAGAAAGGCAGTTCCATGTGTACTTGTAGAATATTAAGTTGTTGAAAGAGCTGAAAGCTTTTGGGTAGGAAGAGAGGTGGAGGTGTCACCAGTCACATATGAAAACAGAGAGGGGGACAGAAAAATACGTAGGAGGGAACTGGCACTCAACTTGAGCAGGAGATGCAGTGTGCCTGGAAAAGACCATATTTGTTTCTGTATTCAGAGGAAGGGAAACGTTGTGCAAACCAAGATGTTTATTTACATAGGTGGCTGGCTAGGCTGTGACATTACTCTTATGAACTCCTTTGGACAACTGAAATAAGAATGCAGCAATAACCAAGCCAAAGAGCTCTGCTCACAGTGCTTAAATGCAAACCTCAAAGGCAGAGATGTGACATTGTTTGCAGGCTCCCTGAGTCAGGGGACTGTACGGCTCTGCTGTGTTATGAGGCCTGCTCTGGGTCTGATTTGGAGATATACTGGTAAGAAATCATGGCACCTGTTTTAGCTGTTGCCCAGATTACTACTGGTTGTAAAAGCAGTTACTGGAAGTGTTAAGATGTTCTGTACTGTTGTTCTGGCATCTCTGGCTTGATGCTAGTGGTACTCCTCCATTCAGGTGCTGCACGTGCAAAGGCAGCTGTGTCGGAGTTGCACCTGTTTTCTCTATGGCTGGGTACTGCTTTCTGGTTGAGGTGGTTTCTCCTTGAAAATCATGACATTGTGTGTTAACAGTGGAGAACAGAAGCTTGGATAACTTACTGGATCAGCAGCAGCTGGGAACCGTCAGTGTTCGAATCATGGTTCACGAGTGGCCTTTGTCATCCACGTCTGATTTGCAGCTGATTGTCATTCAGGAAGAAGTGACAGAAGTTGATGGAAAACAGGTAAAAAAAAGCCCTGCTACAATATTCTGCTTTTGTTTTTAATTTAGGAGAGGCAAGTCGTTCCCAGGGCTTACCAGGTTTACATATATCCGGCTGGTGATTAGAACATAAACGATATAATTAATGTTAACTAACACAGTACTGAGGGAGACAGCAGCAAAGTTGGCAGCATAATAGTGGGGGTGTCTCAAGAGGAAACTTCAAGTTTTAATGCTTCTTTTCATATTATAATAATTATCATTAACTATATCACATGCACTTCGAATAAGTGAACTTGTGCAAGCAAAGCCAGACTCACAAGCAAGAGTTGATTAATAAAATAATACACAAAATGAACAAAAGGGGCACGGGCTCATTCTGCTTCTTGAGGTTTTCCCCATTGTTTATTCCAAGCTAACCAAAGGTTTCCAGCAGGTAGCATGGGGAACAGCTTGCAGCAGGAAACTCTTATGGCACGTGGGCTTACTGTGAAAGCCCACTACACCTGAGAGCTTAGTCTTAGAAGACTTTCCATGTAAGATAATTTGAATCTTGATAATGAACATGGATTTTGAGATGAACAAGCATCTCCACCCCTCTGATCCTAACTGTATTTGCACAAATAGCAGTCAATGTGAGGGGTTGCAGCTGAGGTTGAAATGTGCAGAACTGAGTTCTCAAAATCACCTGCGTATGGTGTAGTTGATTTACTAACTAAAGAGGTTCTGTGGAAAAGATCCAGCTGTTCAAGCCAGAAACTGTCATATTTCTGCTTCTGTACCTCTGCATCTTACATGTGGCCAGGCTTTTTTGAAGCTGGCTTGTGTTCTGCTGCCTTTTTCTTTTTTTTAAGGATAGCATTCATAATGCCTTGATTAATTGCATGGTCAGCATGTAGTAGTTTTTACACGGATCTGTATCATGTCAGAATCTGAGTCTGTTAGTGAAAAGCCCCACTGAGAGGTCTGTAGCTTTTCCAATGAGGTCTTTATCCCACTGATAATAGCCTAAGAATTGTGGTTTCACTTGTTACACAACAGTGGCATTGTATTTCAGGCCTCAAAGTAGACACCACAATGCATTTCAGATTTTCATAGGGACCTAGTAAAAACAACCAGAAAGCTAATGCTGTTTCCTTGATTGTTCCTTTTAAGTCAAAAGCAATCTCACATAAGCACAGCAGAGGATCAGAATCACCTCCCTCAACCTTCTGGCCACTCTGCTTTTGCTGCAGCCCCAGGACAGAGTTTGCGTTCTGGAATGTGAGTGCACATTCCTAGGTCATGTTGAGCTTTTCATCTGCCAACACTCTCAAGTCCTTTTCTCTAAGGCTGCTTTTTATCCATTCACTGCCCAGCCTGCACTTGTGCTTGGCACTGTCCCAACCCAGGTACAGCACCTTGCACTTGGCCTTGCTGAACTTCGTGAGGGGTTCACCCCTCAAGCCTGTTCAGCTCCTTCTGGGTGGCATCTCTTCCCTTCAGCAGGTTGACCACACGGTGTCATCAGCAAACTAACTGAGGGTGCACTCAGTCTCACTGTCCGTGGTGCCAGCAGAGTTGTTAAACAGGAGCAGTGCAAATACCCATCCCTGAGGACACCACTTGTTACTGATGTCCATTTGGATATTGAGCCATTGGCAGCAACTTCCTAGAGTGCAAGCACCCAGCCAATGCCATATCCACTCCCAAGTCCATCTGTCTCTTGGTTGGAGACAAGGGTTTCAAATAGGACACTGTCAAATGCTGCAACACTTGGCTTTCAGTTGTTGAAAACAAGCAATGTTCCTGCAAAACCAGAAATGTCAGCCTTGCCTCAGCAAGAATTTTGATGTTTGCAAGTGCTTTCACTACGTACGTGAGCTTTCCATGCCCTAAAATGCCTCCCTGCAAGAGTATAGTGATGTACCATGTAAGACTTGGTTAAAAGCCCATGGATTGACTACCATGTGCTTTTGCAGGAAGCAAGACCCAGTCTGTTCAGCATACTTTCTCATGTGGTATGGTCTACAGAAGTGTGACAGGTGAAAACAAAGAATACCAGTTCATGTTATAACAGCTCTATGTGTACATCTTAGTGGCCTGGAGTTTTCTGGGATGTACTGTTGTCCTCTGCCAGGCTGCTTCAGTCTTGCTTTAAGCTCAGTAATACCATGTTTGCATCTTTTGTAGGTTCAGCAGGAAGAAGTAACAGAAATAGATATTTTAGTAAAGGACCTGAGAGTACTTAGACATTCCAACTACACCGTCCCTTTGAAAGAGAGCATGCTGTACTCCTTGCCAAGGGACAACGACGTGTTATTTACACTGCCCAACCTCTCAGGAAAAGGTATCGCTCAGCTGTTCAGTAGCATTTTCATCCATATTCAATGTATTGCTTTACAGGCTAAGAGAACATTGTTTATCCCTTGTTCTACATAGTGAAAGAATTTCTTCATTAACAGGGACAGGTTTTGTTTTATATGTCTTGGTTTTTATTTTTTTTAAATACCTAAATTCAGCTCTTCATATTAGGTATTTTATTTGTTTGATTTCAAATCTATTCTCCTTTGAAGTACTTGATACTTGGCAGTCTGCAATGCAGACATCTGACAGGAGTAAATTTCTCTCTCAGATCTGCAATGGAAGTTTCTCTACAGCTCCCCCTTCTTCCTGGGAATGAAAAAGAAAACTGTAGAGGAAATATCTGTCTGGGTCAATTCCAAACCACAGAACAGTTTTCTGTTATTAAACTTGAATAACTTAAAAGCAATAGAAGTTACTCAATGCCTTAATTTTATTTCAGTTTTGTTTAATCAAAAACTGTCAAGGATTTAATTGGAGTAGAATATTTTAATCTATTCCATCACCTTTTAAACTTATGACAGCTGAAATTTACAGCTAAGGGCATAGCTAAAGGCTGCACTGTTTCTGCTTCTTACCAAGTTCACCGCTCAAGTCAAAAAAAAGCCTTCTGTGTTCTTGCTGATAACTGTACCCTCTGCAGAGAAACACAGCATGTCTTTATTGTCCTTTAGAGTGAGTCAAACAAAAAGCAAACTCTGCCCTAAATCTAGCTCTTCTTCTTCAGATATTCAAGATCCACTGCAGACTACCAGTCAGTACCTCATCCAGCAAGTAGAAACTACAGTGGATGAAGAGACATTACCTGGCAAGTTACCAGAGACCCCTCTTAGGATAGAACCTCCATCTTCTTACAAGGTGCTTTTACTATTTGTTTAATTGTTTTAATTATTAGTATATAAATACAGTTGTTTAAAAACAGACAACCACTAAGACCAATGGATTTTTGCAGATAATCCCCAAATAAACCGAAAAATGCCCCCTCCTAAATGACCATTCAGCAGTGACAAGTCCAGTAGGAATCCATTGGGCTTCTAAATATTGCCATGTTCTGACCACACAGATACTTCATGATAGTCAGTTGTGACATTTACATTATACCGAGCTAATAATTTATGACAATTTCAAATATTGCTTAGCTTTAAATTCCACCATTTTCTCCTGACTCTGCCCAAGTGCATACCCCTGAGAAGTAGACCACTGGTCTCAGCTGTAGGAAACACAGTAACAGCTGGAGAGCTGGAGAGTTCAGTTCCAGCTTAGGCAAGGATGGGTTTCATGGGCTCCTCTGTAGCCATAACGCTCACAGTTGCAACCCACTGTCTGCTCTGTCCAAGTGTCCTTTATTTTCCAAAGGGCCTTTAATAAACAGAGAACTAAATGTTCACCTGTTTCAGACTTGGCTGAGCCACCAGTCAATTCCATCATGCTTTTATGTACGTTTAAGTAAAATTATCACCATCTAATGTGATTTACTAGTAGCTAAAAAAAAAACAAAAGCCAGCAGTTGCTTTGTTTTGCAATCTTTGTATTTTTACCTGTTTTGTAGGTGATGTGCCAGTGGGTGGAAGACTTGAGAAAAGGGTTGTGCAGATTCTGGTTTCAATCTCTACCTATCTTGTTTAGTTTCATGGAAGTTGTTGTTGTTGGAGTTGTTGGAGCATCTCTTATTATCAAAGTCTTAAAGCTGATTCTCCCTTCCTGTGAAAATAAGTAAGTAATTTTTGTAATTCTTTTTTTTTTGCTTTGATGAAGGCAAAATATTGACTAAAAGAATCTTCCAAGAAGCAGGCTCATACTGTAGGATAGTTGTAGCAAGAATTCAGTGAGAAAGCTACTGGTAACTTTCCATTCCAAGTGCACCTCTGACACACAGGCATTTCAGAGAGACATGGAAAAGTACTTCATTGGAAATATCTTTAGCTGAGCTGTCATACTGCCAAATTTTTATCAAGCCTTCGAAGGACTACATTGTGAGATGCCATTAACATAATTCCAAGAAAGGAGGGTGGAAACTAGGTCTAAATAATTCCAGTATCTCCTAATCTTTTCATACTCCTACTGTGTTGGAGTTTTACAGT
This sequence comes from Onychostruthus taczanowskii, assembly GCF_017590055.1. Taxonomy (NCBI): domain Eukaryota; kingdom Metazoa; phylum Chordata; class Aves; order Passeriformes; family Passeridae; genus Onychostruthus; species Onychostruthus taczanowskii. The sequence goes on from NW_024505892.1 coordinate 10,447,961, forward strand.
AGTTCTGAAAGGCCTCAAATTTGGCTTTGCAAATTTGCATGGGAGTTCTCCAAGGGGGGGGACCTACCTCTGTAGGCAGCTTCCAAGCCATAGTGACTGCTGCTGGCATAGGTGGCAGGAGGTCCCAAATAAAGCTGATTGCCTGCAAGGGCTGTATCCAGTCGCTATGTTAACAGCAACACTAACATTTTTAGGGAAAGCAAGGTCTCAGAGCAAGGGGCAGAAAGATGAATTAGTAACTGCAGGTTATAAATCAGTGTAGATTTAGTGCTGGAATGGGTAAGCACGTGCACTTTAAAGCAACCTAAGTCAGCTCTGGAAGAGCTGTCCCTTGGAACTCCATATTCTTTGGGAAGTGACTGACAGTGCAGCATGCTTCATCAGCCCCGAGCACAGCTGATGTCTTCAAATGCAGCTGATCAGCTGTGCCTCTGAATGGCCCTGCATGCAGTTTATTTATGTATCCACTCAGGGGTACAGGTGTTCTTGGTCCTTCTGATAAACCAGGAAAATGGAGGGTAGAAGATCAGGAAGGTTGGAAACTGCAGTGACAAAAGAGGCAGTGCTTCCCCTGGCATTTCACACAGCGTGCTGTCAGATGGGAGGGGGTTCCCCTGGTTAGAGTAGAAGGAGTGGAGAAACACTTTGTACTTTCCCCAGCAGTAAGCAGATTACCACTGGCAGTAAGTAGTTTAACACTGCCATGTATGAAACTGAACTAACTGGAACTGGGAAGAGAATTCTAATCCCAACAAACTGTTCAGCAAAGTGGATGATAACCTGTCCATAGCAGAGGTCAGTATGGAGCAGGGGAACCAGCTTGCAGTAATTTCTATTCCAGTTGAGGAACATGGGGATTGCTCATGCCTTGTTAAGAGTGTATAAAGAAACTGAACCACCCCCTCCATTAGAAAAAAACAACAAACTAAACCTCCAACAAAACAACCCCTAAACCACATAGTTATTTTCTTGCTACCTGTGTAAAGTGGTCCTCTAAAAAAGGGTAAAGGTTTAACTCAGGATTGTAAACCAGTAAGAATGAGCAGAACATCTCATCTGGTGCATGACAGTTGCAGACATGAGCTGGGACCTCATCCCAAGTCTTCAAAGCCATTCTATGTTACACTGATAAAACTGGAGGCTGTTGCTGGGTCCAGGAGAATCAGCTGTAGGTCCTGACAGCAAACAGTTTTAGGCTACTATGAAACTGAGCAGCTAGAGCCTACACTGCTGACATTTCAGATGTAGAAACTGGGCAAAGGGAGCCCTCAGAAACCACAGCCACTACATTTTGGAAGCATTTTTCATTGCAACTTCAGATAAGAGATATTATGAGGGTAGTACTTGGTTGATGCATTGATTTAAACTAAGTTTGGGGAGTTAAAGAATAAGTCCAATTTTTAGAACACAGAATTGTTTTGTGTATTGTTTTTTAATGCCAGGTAACCTTACCTTTCAGAGGCATCCTTCTCCTGGATCAAGTCAGCTTTGTACCTGTGACTACCATCAGCCTGCCTTCAGACCTTTCAGACAGGAAAAATAATTTAGATGAGAAAGCATGTACTTAATGCTGTATTTACTTTGGAGTTACTGGTTTCTAAAACACACACTTTTAGTTGATCTGGTATTTGGCACCTGATCTTAATACCTTGTTTTTGTCCTACTAAGAAAACTAAGTCAGTTGATTAATTGATAAACGGCCACTCAGGCCAAGGCCCAAAGCTGACTTCCTTGTGCCTCTCCATAAACAAGCAGCCTTTTCAGAAGCTTCAAAGTAGAACAGCTGTCTTTTCAGAGGTTTCAAAACAGAGCAGCTTTCCACCCTGAGGACTACCATTGGTTTTAACTTCTGTGAAGTCACTTTTCCACACCTCAGACAGGATGCTGGCTGCCTTCATGCCCATAAACCAAGTCAGCTGTCCTGACTAATAAGATCATGAAATTCAGGGTGTCCTTAAGTCCAGTGATAGCATTCTTTTTAAAAAATATGAAGAAATATTGCAAACATCAGCTGTGCCTGCAAACCTAAGCAAAGCTACCCCACCTGGTTCCAGGTCTCATAGGGTTGAGCATGTCTTGCAAGGAAGATACCACTACCAAACATTTGTGTTACTCAAAAGATCTGACACTTTATATATGCAAAACAAAAATTTGAACGGAAGATTTATATTTCAAGCACTTTACATTTTTATGGCCCCTTCCACTCATAAAAACTGTTAGCAGTTGTAACCAGCTTGCTTTTTGTATCTGTGACAGCAGTACTCTATGTAAAGTCCCAGAAGAAAAATGAAAATTCCATTAAATTCTACAGAAATACTGGCTTACTATTGCTGAGTAGGCCCAGTCTGCTCATGCCAGTTTGTACTGTTAACATTTTTCAAATAAACATTTAAATTGTTTATTAGACTGTGTTCATGTGCTTTTATATTTACGTAAAACAGCAGTTTGCCAAACATTTCAGACTCAGGACACTGTCTGTTTCTTAGCTTTTCATTGTTCTTAGAAAAATTATTTGTCAAAAGAATGAATAGGAAATAAAATCTCAGAACTGTAACTACCTGACACTAGACTGAGCACAGTTATCTTCTGAGTGATCAGAATTACCTGTGTTCAGCTGGAGTTGTTAGAGTGAGGGAGAAAAGCTGGATTCTCCCCTCCTCCTGCTCTAAGGAAACATCATGTGCTTAATGAGATCCAGGCTACTCAGATGCTGGTCTGTGACAGGAACAGCTCTCATTGTCTCACTGAGCTGACAGCACTGCAGTGATAAAAGGAACATTTCTAACACCAACTTGGCCTTGTAAAAAAAACAAGCCAAACTTCACCACCCAGCAGTGCAGTGTGGTACACACCACACCAGCTCAAAGTAACAGGGACACTGCTCAAACTTCCCTTTTTTTTGTTCTAGTACCTTGTGGGTGGCAGAGGGAGTGTCACCCATGGCTGAACAGGAAACTGCTAGGATTAGCACAGGAGTGGTGACTGCACAAAGAGCAAGTACTCAAACAGGTGTAGACAAACTTGTCCGTGCATGGATATTGCCTGGCCCCTCCATTTGCATAGTCCAATAAGAAGTGATGCACAAAGCTGAAGTTAGCTTCTTCTGGGGGAAAAAAAATAGGATGGACAAGAGACACAATAGTTCTCCCTTAGTGCACAAACACAGTAGGAATTATGCTGCAGATGGAAACTTGGCAGCTGTCTGCATGTGCTCTTTGCATCCCTCCTTATGAAACTGGAAACCCAGCACCTGCAACAGCCACAGGGAGATTAGCTGCTCTAAACAGCTGCAGCAAATGCATGGCTAAGCCTGAAAGTGCTGGTACTGCTTGAAAACTTGGCTGATTTCTGTAGTTACAGCAGGAAAGAAGTATCACAATCAGGTTAATGGAATTCAAAAAAGAGTGCAAGTCTTGAACACAGTAACTGCCAGACAGTTTCTGCTGCCTTTTAGAGCTGAAGTTATCAAGTCTTTAAAAAGTTAAAACTTTTGTGTTTCTGCTTTAGCATGCACATAATCTTCCCAAATCACAAGTCTCATGCCTTTCAGAGGAGTGCTACTCTGAGCTGGCACCACTCTGAACTATTTTGTAAATTGATTAAAAAACCACCTCAGCCAACTAAGACAGTAAGGAAAGGGCAACTGTCCTGCATGCCAGGTCTCATTTTTCCAGGACGTGAACTGGTGTGCCCTCTAGGGGAAGGTATGTGGGGGGACTGGGAACTGGAAAGAAAAAAAAAAAACAAACAAAAAACAAACCATCAAAATCCTCACTCCCAAAAAAATCCCTGGTGGGATAGTGGTAGGTTGCTAGAAACAGCAACATCATCTCCTCACAAGCACCACACTGCAGCCCTTCCTGCCCTCAGAACTGTGCATCACCACGTTGTGTGCTCCAAACCAAAATGAACCTCTGAGCTACAAATTCAGCCTCTATCACCTTTTCCTTCCTATACTGTGCATTAGAGATGTTAATTTTGTTCAGTCAGGGTGAACCGGGCTGGTTGACTACTAAAGTACTGCTTTTAAGTTGAGGTTTACTTTAGGAGTTCTCAAAATATATCACACTTAGTCTAAGTGGCCCCTTAATGGACTGCTGCCAAGGTCCAAAGTTTGCTTACCCTCCCTTCTTATGTGGGAGACAGATCAAGTACTCTGGTTTGTTTGCAGTGAATTAGGAGAAGAAACCTGCAACAACACCTGGCAGCTACACTCTCATCCTTACACACAAACAGAAAGATAAGTATTAAGAGCACTCACATTTTCAAAATATTACACATTTTAATTAACTGACACATAAAACTATCCGAAAATTGTAAATTTGTTTTCCATTCTGGAAACGGAAGTCTATAAATGTGCACACCTGTATACTTACCTCAACATTTTTCTTGCATTTCTGGGTTCTTCATGCCAGGTCCACCCAGGGATTCAGGAGCTCTCACAAGATCTCAATGTCTAACTTGAGCCTCCACTGCCAGAAGTCCCTATTCAGCGTGTCCAGCTGTCACTCACACCATAGCAATGAATTTCAGGCACATGAACAAGATGCTCACAATAATGTCATTTACACAGCTGTGTCTTTGAGATGCACTTGCCTCCTACTCAGACTGCAACTCTGCATTACCATTATGAACGGGAATTCCACAGCCAGCTTTATACAGCATGTTATCTACCAGCTGGAACAAGTCCAGACCTATTTGGTTCATGAAAAATAATGAAGTTTACCCATAAGCAGAGCTACAGCTGGCTGCACTGGGAGCAGCTAGCAAGAAGAAGTGTTTCCCAAACAGTAGTAGATGGATAGAAATTAAAGGTGCTTTAGTTACAATTTACCACTGTTCAGCAAAATCTAAAATTATTACCCGGATGGTTAATGCAGACTCAGATAGTAAGTGGCATGTAGAAGCAGTTAAGTAATGAAAAATGAGAATTTAGATTTTATGCCAATTGTATAGTCAGGGTTGTAAACTGAGTACAAACACAACACATGCTGCCTTACCAGAATAACCCTGTAAAGCAGGACCCAACTCACCAGTCTGTTTTGCTGCTTGCAGACAGTCAAGGGAAAAAGAACTACTGCAGAATTAATGCCAGAAGGCTTTTGATTTCTCAGACTAACAAGGAAACTACACATGTGACAGCATCACTGCTGGCTGTACAGAATTAGTTTACACCAGCTGGACGTATTTCAATATTATTTAACAGCTACCGTAAACCCGTGATGATCTTAACCTCTTGCTCAAACTTCACTAACTTTATTGACTATTCCAGCACGAGGGTGGCTGTTCCACATCTCAGCCTTTGCACAGGTTCTTTAACAATTGTTTAAAGGTAGAATTCTCTAAGATTTAAAACTACCTGTGTAACTGCATCTTGTTTGTCCCGTTTTCAAGTTCTCAGCACCCCTGACTCACTTAGCAGGGGTAGCTTACAGGGTTCATTGACACAAAAGCAATTTTTCAACAGTACCAACTGATGAAAAGAGTTCTAGTATTAAAGTAATTTTAAAATTTTGAAAATCAAATCAGTGACTTCTGAGCTAGTTCAAAGACAGCTATGCAGAACTTGCATTTAAAAAAAATTTATTTAGACATCTGTTGCTCTTAAATTACAAAAGTTAAAAAGAGCACGCAGTGCACTGACACATCACCCATTACTTCTAAAGCTGTTTTAAGACATAAGGTGGTTTCTTCAAGAGAACACAACTCAACAGGATCCAAACTCAACTATCCATTTCTCGTATTTCTCAATGTCCGCAGCAGAAACAGATTTAGAAACTTTCTTCAAAGCTATTTCGAAGTCTTCCATAGTTGTTGGCATGTGCATTTCATCTCGGGGAAGATTTCTGATTTCTTCTGGGGTCAAGCCTTCAATACGCCTCCTCATAGCCATCAGTGATGCATCTCTAGTCAGGAGGGTAAGAAAATAAAATCATTACTCAGTGCAGGATGCTGAGTTCAGTTGTTTGAAAGGCTCAACACGGCATTCCAGTTAAGCTGCTGCATTCAAAGAGATTCAATAAAGAACTGTCAACTTTTACGGGGAGATCTCCAAGTGCTTGTACAAGCCACAATCCCATGTTATCCATATTTTTCAAACATGGCATTATCCTCACTGGATATCTGAACAGCTACTATTCATAGGCTAGGCAAAAGAGGTAAAGACAAACTAGTTTAGCTGATGTCACTGCATGCCTATGATGTAGCTGCTGTTTATAGTATTTTTAAACAGGAACACTGCAATAACAATTTCACTCCTCCTAGATATAGAAGGAGTAGCTGAAGTGTTTTGAATGTTTTCTGGTTTGAACAGTAATCCCACTTCAAAGACAGAGGAGTCAACAGTATCCACCTCCAACCTGTACACTCAAGAGCTAAATGTTAAATAACAAAATCTGTTCTGTCTGTAGCTCCTCAAACTTCTGCCCTTAATGAGCACTGAGTGCTTTTACAAGTGTGTCATTTTCTTTAGTGTTAGGTTTGACTACTTTTAGATTTCCAGCAGTAAATCTCGTAGCAGCAGGTGACGAGCTGGCAAGGTGATAATTAGGTAACACTGGAAGGCTGAAGTTCCTGCTAATTCATTGTTATAGATCTTATAATAACAAGAAAATGCTGTTAATCTGTCTAGCAGTAAAAAAGATTGAATCTTTTAATCTCGGTGATATCACAGTAGTAAATTGTGTCATATCAGAAGGTGAGATTCTAAAGAGAGCAAAACTTACACATTGCCTTCCAGAAGGATTTAGAAAAATGGTTTGAGCATGTTCTGTTTCAGTACCATCCCCTCTCGCTAAAGGAAACCATAACTGTCAGACTTCAGGAATTTACTAAATTCACAGAATCACAGAATATTCCAAGATGGAAGGGACCCCCAAGGATCATCAAGTCAAACTCTTGAATGAATGGCCTGTACAGGAACTGAACCCACAACCTTGATATTATTAGCACCATGCTCTGTCTAACTGAGCTAATCTCAGTGTTAATTAATAAATTAAAATCTCTTAATACAGGAACTAAAATTTTAGAACAACCAAAAGATTGCCTTGTTGAACTCCATCTCAACCAAATACCACCACGCTTCACTGTTACATCATTTGTAAACCATAAGCTACACAATGGGGTGAGGGGACATTCCATGCATCTAATTTGCTTCCAGACAGCAGTTTAAAAAATCAGAAAAGTCCAGCGAAAACAATCCAGCCAACCAACCAACAAGCCCATCATACCTTAACACACTGACAGAACTGAAGCGCAGCTGCCACCACTACTTCCTTTTGTAAAGTCATTTTATGGACAGTCCAGTATTCCAAACTGAACTCCTGGTGCTTTCTCAAATGCACTCTTGGTGCCTGAAGAAGCACCAAAGCTCTATTCAAAACACAGTTAGCCACCCACTGGAAGACACAGCAGGGGCCAGTTCTGTTCTAAAGGCCTTTCAACATTGACAGTCCACCCAAAACAACAATTCAAAGTTAGTTCATACTCACATCTGATCTGCAATTAGGATGCATTTTCTATTTCCTGAATTTTAAAATGAAGATTCACCTTCATTTCCCCCTGCTTATATGCTGACTGCTAGGAACTGTAGTGTTACCTCTGACTGGTTTTCACTCTAGCTCAGCAAACTTTGGACTTCACTTCAAATTCTTTAAGATAGGAGGGTAATTTCAGCAAACCAGAGCTCTTGGTCCACTTTTTCTTACGTTCTGCTTGTGTCACTAGCAAGGACTGACATAGTATACAGGTTTGAACTTTACTCTGCTTATATCCTGAGAGCCTGAACCATAAAAAAGCACGTTTAAATCATCCACATCTTTTTGTCTCAATATAAATGAAACCATCATATCCAAGAGCTATTTGTGCTGACACCATGAACAAAGTGTAAATACATAGGTTAATGCAAGTACTTTCTTAGTAATTTCAAACCATGTACATCCAAATCTCAGTTCATCTGGATTTCTGCTTGCTGCCACCTCACTCATCACTTCAGAGACTGCCACAAATAGCAGATGCAGAGGTTTCTTTGTGTTTTTTTTAATCTTTTTGTTTTGTTTTATAGTATTTGTACAAAGGGGCTTTGGTTAAAAAACCAGAAGTAATTGTGCACAAATATATACACACATAAATTTCACTGAAAAACATCACAAGTATTTTCATTTCTAAAATAAGTGTATTGATATTCAATATAAAATTAATTACAAACAACAAACATGGAACAGACTGAAGGAGAAAAACCACAGCTAAAATACACAGACCAAAATAAACAGCAGACCAAATAAACTCTTTCATATAACATGAACCTATTAGCACAAACTCCTTTCAAAGCAGAACCAAAGATCAGAAGAACACCAGAAATCCACCTCACAAACGCAACAAATCTCCACAACACAGATTCAGAAGAACTAACATACCATTCTTTTCCCAGACTCTGCGCAAGGTTTGTTTAGGAAACTCTACCGAGGTCTGAATTTTTAGCCCAGCCTGCAGTGGCCCTGCTGCCAGAGCCTTTGGTGGCAGCTTTGTGTACAGGCTGCTTGCTTTCATCCCTGTGGCACAGCACATTGTCCTCCCAGCTGCGCTGACACGTGTCTGCAGAACCACGTTAAGAATGTGGGCAAGAAACGGATCCGTGTTTGAAGGAGCAGCCGGGAGGTGCTTTTACTCCAGCCCTCTCACCCTGCTCAAAGCCCACAGAAGCTGGGCTGGAACAGCCAGGAGCTCAAGCCTTGCCCTGCCACGCTTCAGTGCTACCTCCAAAGCCTGAAAGCAGCGTTACACAGGTGTTCATCAGATGACAACAGCATCTTAAACAGCTTCGGTTCTCTGTCCGTACTGCAGATCTCAGAGCTTCCACTGCCACAGCTGTGCCAGTGCAAGTCTTCTGATGTAAACAAAACAACTTGTCCCTTAACAGATCAGTCCTCTCCCTCCCTTTCCAGTTTTTCAAAGAAAATACAAGGGAAGAATTAGAAGATATTTTTAGTCAATTATTTCAGGAATCTAGGCTAGAGAACAGGCGCACAAACAACTGTATGCCAACAGTACCAAGGATTCAGGGAAATGAAGGAGGTAGCAGAAAACTCTAGTCAGTCTCATCACAAAAACCAATGTGGTGAGTACACAGCTCTTGTACCATCACACAAGACTCTACACCTTTTCCATGTCATGAGAGAAGAAAACTCCATGTTTTTACTTTAGTTATTCCAGCCTCTATCCCTGTTGCCTCTCACATATGGATTTCTGCAGAAGTCATATAGCCCAAGCAGAACGACTGCAACTCAACAAGTTAACCATCCTCTGGATAATCCTCACGCATGGAATTTAGTCTACATGAAAGAAGGTGGAATTTTACCTAAATCACAGCCTACTAGATTACAAGGTTACAACTACTCTTCAAATGGAAATTTAGGTACATATTAATGCAGTATTTCACCTTTTAGCCACACATAAAAGACGAGTCCATTTTTATCCAATAACTTTAATCATGTAAACTGGCTGCCTTACAAACAGTTTTCCCAAAGTCTGCAGCAGTAATAACACAAATGATGCAATGTCAGCTTACCTGCATACGTTGGTAATGTCTGCACCTGAATAACCCTCCATTTTCTCAGCTATGTTTGCAAGGTCAACATCATCAGCCAGTTCCAACTCTCGCAGATTTATTTTCAGGAGTTCCTCTCTACCTTTGGCTAATCACAGAAAAGAAAATTGAGTCTGTACAATTTGCTTTCTGAAGATAAACAATAAATTGACGGAGGATAAGAGGTAAGGATGAGGAAAGGATGCTGTACTTGCTAAAAAGGTAAATATTCATGTTTAGATTTAAGCTGGTCCTGAATCCATAAGTGAATTTGCATACACGTATCAATTAGATTTTTAAACCAAGTGATCAAAACTCTTTAGAAAGGAATATTGATAAAGTTTAGCTATTAGAATTTTTAACCACTCCTCTCCCCAGTTCTTCATACCTGATGGTAAAGGAATGTAAATTCTCTTTTCTAGTCTCCGTCTTAGTGCTTCATCAATATCCCAAGGAAAATTAGTAGCAGCAAGTACCATGACCATCTTAGAAGGATCATCATTTTCAGTAGCACCCCCTACACCTGCAGTGCAGAAAAGAGGTAAAATATGCATATGTTTTTTGAAATTTCATGTACAGAGGAAACAGTTCTGCAGTATTAAAGCAGAAATGTACACTACTGCACTTTAATGAGCCCAAGCATAATAGAATCACCAAGCACAACACTTGTTCACTTTTTCATCTCTGTGACAGTCTGCAAGCATAAATGGAAGCCTGGTTTAAACAGCAGCAGGGGCATAGGGCTCTGCTCAGACGAGGAAGTTCCTCTCTATCATGGCTAGAATGGTTTTACAGCAGAGTTGTTTGTACTTCTGCCACAACAGTGGTTCAATTTTCACACCAACATCCTGTAGCAGCCTGTGAGGAAACAAAACAATGCCCAACATCATCACCACATCAAAAACCAACATCCCCCACAGTATTCACCAACAGCCACACTAAAGCAGCATGACTCCCCTACAAGGTGTCTTCACGTCTGAAGTCAGGCCAAAGGTTTCTCATGTACAGGTGGACTGTGCAAACTGCTGAAGTGAATGTTTAAATTTGGTGGACTAAATCAGAACTTCTTAGAGACAGACAGAACACCTCAGTTTCTAAACACTATGACTCTGCTACAAAGGGAAGAAGGTGATTTTGTTAAAGTTGCTATTCTCTGTATCTACTGGTTTTGGTTAAAACAACAGGACTGGGCTGTGGGATAGCTGCTGTACCTACTCTGCCTGAGAGTCTGCATATAAAACACAATTTATTAATGCCTAAGTAAAAGGACTGAAATAGTGCTTACTAATAAAATCAGATTATGTACATACTTGATATGAGAACAGTATTAGAGCTCTGCTGCTCTTTAAAGACAAAAATAAAAGGGTACCAACATCAGAGAAGGAGAAATAAATATGCAAATCTTCTGACTCATGGAATTCTATCACAAAGCAGTCCATAGATTAGCACTTCTCAGTAGTTTCTTTCCTTCTCTCTGCTCCCCAGAACAGAAAATAAAGGCCTCTGCAGCAACTCTGCATTGTTACCTACTTTTGAACTTCATTGATTTGTGAAATTTTAGCCACATATTTGTAGTGAAATCAGTGTTTTAAAATGAGAACTCTCTCAACCACTTCTATAAAACAGAAGAACTTCACTTGTTATTTATATTTTTAGAAGAAAAAGAGATCCCAAAGAAGTGAAATGCGATGCTGCCTTTGAAGTTTAAATAAAAACAGGTAACAGTTCTTTTGAAGCACTTTTTACTCAATTTTGAAGAAGTGAGTGATATGCCAGGCAAAGACTGAGAGAAGCAGGGGTTTTTTCTGCTGCTCTTTTGAAATTTCTTCTATTTTCCACTGAATCTTCCTTATTCTGGGTCACTAATAAAAGATCATATCTCAGAGGCCAAAAGACTGTTAAATAATGTCACTTGTAGCATTTAACCTATTTCATGTAAGGCTTTTGAAAAACTGCTTCTGAAGAATGAAGTTTTCCTTGGTTTTTTTTGGTCCCTCAAGTTTCCCCCAGTCCAGCAGCTCCCAGTGATCAGGTTATTTACCATCCATCTGAACGAGCAGCTCTGCCTTCACACGTCGGCTGGCTTCGTGCTCCTCCGAAGTTCCCCTGCGGCTACAGATGGAGTCTATCTCATCAATAAATATGGTTGTGGGGGCATAAAATCGAGCCTGAAGAAAGCAAAAGATAAAGCAGAAGCTGAAATAGCAGTTCACTCCCTTTTAAGAAGTAGCAGCATATTCAGAGCAGAGTAATGATGTATTTACCCCAGCTCCTAGGTATCAAAGGATCCCCACCCTTCCCTCTCTTGGACCCCAGCTCTCAGGTACAGAGCAGCTGTGCATTCATCCAGAGCCTTTGAGCAGAACGACTTTTGGCTAAGTCCTGTAGTTGTTAGGGCTAAAACCAAACATTTCATAAGCTATAGGCAGTTTCCCACATTAGGAGTAACATTCTGAACTGTGAAAGTCATCACAGATTGCTGGAATAGTGAAATACTTTCAGTTAAAGCCAGGATGAATGTTAAGCTGGGACATCATGACATGGAGCTTGTCCAAGAGATAGATGAACTGCAAAATAAGTGACCTTTCTGAAAACAAGTGCATTTAAAGACAAGGATCCAGGATAATAAAAGCTATTGTATGAGAGCAGTTGACATGCTGCTCATTGTGTTATCTGTATTTTTGACCAATCACATTAAATGAGCTGGTATCTCTAACAAACTATAATGTAAAAGATCTTTTACTTCCTGCCTTTTCTGATTACTGCAATTGCAACTCTGCTGTCCCCTTCAGTAGTGGGCACCTCAGCAAACACTGCACAACACCTCGTAACACATGGGAAAAAAACCCCAACTATTTTCTGAGCCCATTTCAAGTATTATGTGCTCTGAAGCCAACTACAGTTTGGGAGGCCACTTCTTTTAACCACAAACAAAAAACCACCCACAGAAACAACAAAGCACACAACCTAAATAGGGTTCTCACCCAGAAAGCAATTAACTCCATCCCTAGATTTCCATTCAAGTAGGTTCTGCAGCACTCACCAGCTTACAGTGAGCTACCTCTAATGTAGCAAGTTAACCCTGAAAATAAAAGACAACCTATTTTTCAGCTTTTATAAATCCATTTAGGAATAATCTTGAAACGCAAATGGGCAAATCAGTAATGGCCCAAGCATTCCAAGCTTGGAGAGCTATTTATGGATGCTCTAAGTCTGAAACCTTGGTAAGGTTTCACTGCTTCAGAGGTGATTCTACTTAATTATCTCACTGATTCTGACCAGAAACTTAAATCACCATTTCAAACAGCAGACGAACAAGTTTCTCAGATTCTCCTCTGTATTTTGAGGTAAGTGTGGAAGAAGAAACATTGAAAAAAGTTGTCTTGCATTCAGTGGCTACAGCTTTTGCTAGGAGGGTCTTTCCAGTACCAGGAGGACCAACCATCAGCACACCCTATAAAAATGAAAAAGAACTACTTTTAGGACAAGAATCAAACCAGAGAATTTTAGAGTTTGCTTAGCGTAATAGTAAACGACTGGATGCAAATTTTCCCTTGAACAGTAATTCAAAGGTAAGTAATTAAAGTCATTGCTTACTTGCAAACACCCCCTAGCTGAAGACACTGTGCAGGTATCCGGCTGACATCTTTCTTTTGTTGTTATATACAATAAATTTTGTTACTAAAACGTAGGAAGAATTTATTTAAACTGTAAAACATTTGAAATTTCTTGTTCTGCCAAAATCTAATCTCAAAATCCTACTTATGATCACAGGAGCAGATTTTTTCATACCTTCCATGGTCTTCTAATCCCCTTGAAGAACTCTGGCATCCACATTGGTAAAACTACAGCTTCCTTAAGCAGCTTTTTGGCTTCTACTAAATCAGCAATGTCATCCCTGACAAGAAAAAGAAAGTTGTTTGAGAGATTCAGACAGCAGGCAAAAGAATCACTCCACAGCTCAAAAAACTGCACAATTAAACTTATTGCTACACATTGGCTCTCCCAGAAATCTAATTAATTTTCCTGAATTATTTACATTCTAATTGCAAAAGCCTGTAACAGCTACAATTGACATCTGCCTGGCTGACACCTGGCAGGCTCCAGAAGGATGCAAAAGCAAAAAAAAAAAAAACCATGAACTATTTCACCACTGTCAGCATTCAGAGAAAGACAAGCAGAAGAAAGCAGGCTGGTTAAACTTAGCATAATTGGTAGTTAGCCTTCCTTGTTTTGCTGAGAGGTTGGATGTCCCTGAAACTTAAATACCATCTTTCATTGTTACAAGAACAACTTGCTGAAGACCAGTAAATGAGCAAATTAAACAAAATTTTTAGAATTATTTTACAGGGTTATAAAAGTATTAATTCTTAGATACCTTATAGGCTGGTCTTATTTCCTTGAAAGTAACTTTTAGGGCATTCCTCTTATCAGCATGTGCCCAAGTAACATTTTGGTTTCCAAACACATCTATATGAAGAACTAGTTTAAAATCTGAAGTCACAATCTAAGATTCAGTATAAAAACCAAAACATATATTTAAATATTAAACTGAAATCTAAGGCAGTTGCATGCATACTAAGTGTTTTGTGGGACTTTTTGGTTTTTTTTAAAGCCTACTTTATTTGCCAGAAGAATTTTGCTCATTTAATCCTCACAAAACCACCTAAGCTTGGAAACATTTGGAACACAAAACAGCCTTTATATAAGGTTTAATATTTAACACGTTTATGTAAAGGCATTGGCACAGGATTATATTTTATACTCGTGGCCACATTACATCCAGCAACATTTCCAAGGGTTCCTATATTGACATCTTTGTTAATCAGTTTTCTGACTTGATATGCCCCAGAGTAGCAAAACAGATTTTCAAATGAAGAGACACTGACAGAAATTAGAAACTTTTACACTGCAAAAGAGTATCTCAAAAATTGATCTTAAGACTCTCAGAAAATTTTGAGAAGCTTTGTATTGCCAAGTTGGGCAGGACTTTAGACAACCTGATTTAGAGAAAGATGTCCCTGCCATGGCAGGGGACTGCTTTAGCTGATTTTAAAGGTCCGTCCCGCCCAAACTATTCTATGAATCTATGCATGGAAAAAAATTTTTGAGCTCTAGAAGTATACAAGGACATAAATAGTTGCCTATTTAAAGGCAGTAAGGAAATCCTGTATGTACTTTTCATATGTAAAATGCTTTTTTATATGTTAAAATACTTAATTCTTGTCATACCATGCGAGAGGAAACAGAAACAGCTCAAGAGACTAGCAGCAGTACTCAAACTTACCATCGGATGTTTGGATTCTGAGAAATTATATCTCTTTCCAAAGCTTCTACTAAATCTTTGTCATATCCAGTACTATCAAATTTCTTTGGTTCAGACTCTGAAATCTCAGATGTGGATTTGTTCTACATATAAAGGATATAACAATGTAAATACATAACAAAGGTTATGCTACTAATGAATTTTTACCACAAGTCCACAACAGCATCATATTTTTAGAAGATGGCAACATAAACCAGCATGAAAATCATGAAGCATCCATATTATGGCTGCACTGCAGGATGGATCTGTGTGTTTCACCCAGATTTCTGTACTGCCCTGGTTCCATTTCCTTCTCCCCAAAGCCAGCATGTTGTACTGAGGCAGTTTCTTTGTTTTGGTACCTAATGAAAACTGCATACACCTATCCCAGTGAAACAGCTTCTGCCTCTTCTCCCACAGAAACATGAAACTATCTGAGACACAGCAGGGGAAAATTATGTGTAAGACTGGACCACAAGTGTCACACAGAGTATCCCAAATTCTCTAAGTGTCATAAATATGCCATGTATGTGGGACACAAAAAAAAAAAAAAAAATTAAGCATGACTTCCATAAGTAGAATGAGAATGGTGATCTGCAGGGAGACCACAGGGGTAAAACCAGAGCTAATTAACTGATACAGAAGCATGGACATGAACAGCAGAGAAGCAGCTCTGCAGCAGAGTCAAAGCAAAGAAGCTACATAGTTGAAAGGGCTCAAACAGCAGAGACCATGCAACTGAAAGGAAATAAAATACACTAGACATACCCTGGTTTTATACATTTAACTGCAAGCACTGGTGATGACAGAACAACTGTAAAAGAGAAAAAGAGACCTCTCCTGTCTCTCTGTGGGTATATTCTAATGGAGAGAGGATTATCACTCAAAGGCAATCTAATTTAGCTGCTAATAAAAGTAGTAGCCTACACAGCTAAACAAGTCTACCCTTGTAGATTATACTACCTCCACAGGCCATGACACCTTGCCACAGCTGAAGGCTGATGAAGCTAACAAACTATTGCATTGATATTTGATTTATTTAGACCCTGAAAAACTATGAATCTTTCCTGTATGGTCTCTTACCTTGGTCATCTGCTAAATTTATAGAGACCAGAGCACAAAGCAAAAATTAAAGCACTCCGATTGCCAAGAACAGATAATAGTTCAAGTATGCTGGGGTTTTGTTCATTTACAACTGAAGAGAGTATGGAGCTAGCAACAGATCTCAAAAGGAAAAAAAAAAAGGCAAGGGTCTCATTTAAGGATTAAGTAAATCTTGATATGCTTTGGAAGAGGCAAGTCAATCTTGGTTTAAATTATACTCAAAGCAATTATACCACAAGGACATTCCATGTCAATGAGTTCCACTGGGCTCTGTTTCAGAAATTCAGTGGTATCATTTTAAACAACTGCCCTCAAGCTGCAGTAAACATGTCACAGAATCACAGAATGGGTCAGGCTGGAAGAGAGAGACCACAGTGGGTCATCTGGTCCAACCTCCCTGCTCAAGCAGCATCATCCCAGAGCACACGGCACAGGATTGTGTCCAGATAGCTCCTGAGTATCACCAATGAGGGAAACTCCACAACCTCTCTGGACAATCTGTTCCAGTGTGTGGTTACCCACACAGTAAAAAAGTGCTTCCTCACGTTCAGGTGGCACTGCCTACGCATCTGTTTCTGCAGCCTCTTGTCCTATTGCTTGGCACCACCAAGAAGAGCCTGGAAATACCCTCTTGGCACCGACCTTCAGATATATTTACCAGATCCCAACTTCCCAGAGCGATTGCTTATTTTTAATTAATCCATAACCAACATTGTGCACGAAGAAAAGACATCTTAAAAGGTGAGATTCAAATCAGCACACTGACATGAACAGAAGAAACATTTTATAGGCATGTCATTTTCTAATTCACTCAGTAGTAAGAAAGCACAACTGAGTATCTCAACCCCGTGAAGTTGTTTTCAAGTTTACCTTTTCCTCTTTTCCTTTATTTTGCTGGTCCTTTTTTTCCCGGCTGTGGACTGCCTTCCCTTTATCGCTGGGGTTCCGAGAGGAGGGACGGTGCGAGCCCCTGCCAGCTGCACTCACACGATTATTGTGCCCTCTGCAATCACTGCACGGAGCAGACTGGCGCTTCCTGGGTCCTGGCGAAGGTCTAATTAGTTGTAACATATGCAAAAAGCCTCAGTATAAAGCCACTGGTGAGCACCACATAACCAAATCAACTGGTTACAAACTGAAAAGCCATTTGGCTCAAGATAAAAATCTGTATGTCAGAAACAAGACATTTTTAGAGAGTGACTAAAAATCCATTTTCCCTGTGCCACAAGCTCAGGGTCCACCTGCTTAAAATAAGGGCCTTGCTTTGTATATTTCATCAGTAGAAGTAATGTGCAGCTCATAAAAAATTAAAAAGCAAACAATAATTTGACAATACAATTAAAGTAATCTAACAGCCACTTTCTGTCAAAATGCACAGTTCTGTGTCTGCTTTGCACGTACTCCTGTCCCCTCCTCCATGCTACCACTGGCACATGTTAGAACCTTCAGTGAACCAGGTCAGACAGCTACTCACAGAAAAAGGCAAAAAAACCCAAAAACCACTAGACACACAGAACAATGTCTTTAGCATCCTGAAGCAGCTAATTAACGCCAACAGAGACAAAAGTGAAATAAAAACTCAAAGCCAAAAACCAAACAACTTAGGCAACAGTGTGTGGGGGGAAGAACCTTGACATATAAGACAAAACCTCCAGAAGGTTCACCTGACACCTCCTTCACCACAAATGGTGTCAAGCTGCTGGCGTGAGTGTTACACACCTCAGCTCAAGAACAAAAATTACACCACAACAGGCTGAATTCCAAGCTCACTTTGTCCTGATAAATATTAATTTAGGTCTTCAGGTTTCCTCTTACCTACGTTCAGCAGGTACTGGCAAAGACCAGACTTCTGCATCGTGAGCTGGTAATTCTTGTTGTGAGGCTTTCAATGGAGTATTGTCTAGTTTAAAACTCTCCAGTGTTTTCATTATATCTTTCACATGCTTAGCTTCCACACTTATCTCCTGCCAAACCTGATTTAAAACAAAAAAGGTAGATTAAGCACATTGGAAATAAGTTTGTAACAGTCCTCTGTTCAAGCCCATGAAATGCCTGGATGGATTCCACAGGGTTTAATGAGCTACCTAATTCTACTTCAAAGAATAAACAAGAATTACGCACATTAGATATTAAGGAGGTTTTTCTGCCTTCCTCAGCACATTAAAGAACAAACAAAGAGATTTTGGATTTAATATCAAAGAGACTTTTGACAAATTTTGCAGATTAAACAGGTACAACAGAACCTAACAGACTAAATATCAAAAGTATCAACCTAATAGGCAGAATATCAATAAAAAACCAGAGGGTTTTTGTTGAGGACACATTATCAACTTGCTGTTAAGGACAATGTTAGTCCCACTAAAACATTGAGGGAAATAAGACGCTAAAGGTACCAGTCTAAAAAACTTGAGCATAACAGGCGTACTCATCAGCCCAGCTGTTAGGGCAGACATTTCACTTGCTCCTCAGAGCCATGTTCCACTGACTGTTCTGCCACTGTCAGACAAAGAAGGCATAAAGATGACTTAAACAAGTCCAACGAAAAAGAAGCCTATATATAACAACACTAGTTTATGAGTGAATGGGGTAGGTCTTCTTGTGGCACTTTTTCAGGGACATTTTGAGGGAAAAGCATTGAAATAACAAGAATTGCCATTTACCTGCTGCCATTTCTGTTGCAGATAGGTATCTCTCACAGAGTACAGATACTTATTCATCTGGTCAAGAACTCCCTGGTAGTAGACCATTGCAGAGTCATAGTTTCCCAGTAAGGCATATTCACGGGCCAGCTTCACATTCTCAATGATCATAACAAGGCTCATGTTCAACATGAAGCTGAAGAAAACCAGGAAATATTAAGGAAGCAAAAAACCAACCAAGGATTGAAACCTTAAGCATTTTTTGCAAGTATTTTCATATGCTTATCACCTCATTTGGCATAACAAAACACAGAAGCTGAGAAAACACCGGTTACAAAAAAAGGTCTACAATGAATGTCATACATATAAAAAAAAATTTATGTTCTATTAGTAGAAATTAAGCTTTTCACTTCACAGCTTTGTTTCGTCTTGGAGATTCTGTCAAAAAGCCCATGTAAGATATGCAGATTTAAATGCATTATTACAAGTCACAGTTGCATACTCTCCTTATGTCTTTATTCCACTGTAAGATAAATTAGTATTTTACTGTGCCTGGCCTGTCTTGTGTGGTTTAAAAAAAACACCAAACAAGCAATAAACCAAAGCCCTTCCTCCTACTGCATTATGTTTCGTTAATTTCTTTTCACTTTTACATTCCGTGCACATGGGTTTTAATAGTCTGATTTTGCCTTGTGGAAAACACTATTTTTCCATTAGCTTGCTTTTACAATTCTTCAGTTTTATTTTTCTTTGAAACAAATATCCATCTTCCATACCCAGCTTGCGCCCTCCTATCACCTTCATTCTTACACCTACAAAGAAACCCCTGAAAAACATCAAGGCTGCTTAAGTTATCACTGAAAGGTAAGCAAAAGCCACAATTAGTGTGCAACCACCCATTTTATTTAACACATTGTTCAAACCATGCTGGTTTTCCCTGTCAGTGGTGCTTGTTTGTGTTTTTTTGGAGCGAACATCATAGACTGTGATGACTTCCACTTTACAGCCCTAACAGAATCTGCACTTTTAAATCAGAATAGTACAGAAGTATTATTTATGCAACTACAGTAGAAGCAGAAGCAGTAGAAGTAGACTCACTCTTTACAGTGCCATTGTCCATGGAGCAGTTGTCCCACATTATTGTCAGGGTCTTATACACCCCAGCCCCCTTCTTTTCTAAGACACTTGTCCTGTCTCCCCTTTCTTGTCTCTTACACACCAAGAATTTCCCCACTCTCCTCATAATTTCCTAACCACAGAAAACATTAAAATCAGCCAAAAAAACATGCCTGCAAGAGAGTCATCCTGTTCTCATTTTGGTACCTGTACCCAGTGCCAGGAAGAAGCAACTGCAGACAAGCAACTCCAGCTAAGCCCTGGGATGAAGCATACTTGATACAGATCAACTATTTAAAGAATGTAAGAGGCACTAAATTCACATGCGCAATGAACAGACTTAGGGCTGAATATATTTCAGGACCAGGTCAGGGTCGAGCTCAGACACATTATCAGAGGTTTCAGAAGCCACTCTTTGCACACACCTGCCAACCTATTGCTAAAATGTGAGCTTTCCATTGTAAAGAAGGCCTGGTAAGTACAAATCAAACATTTTAGGGCTTTCACTCCTTTTTTCTGTCCCCTTCTCAAGTAGTTCCACACACAGAAACACAGCTCAGGCATTCCTGAGCCAGCATCCTCTTCTTTATTTGCTTCCTTCTTCCTTCTCCAGCTTCCATTAGAGCAAATAGCTTCTGTCAAGATTTTCAGCCCAGAAGAGCACAACTCTGGCAGCAGCAGAGCTGAAGACAGGTCTCTGAGAGCCCACAGCCATCCCTGCAGAGGGGACCCGTGGGCGAGCAGGGAACCTGCTATCACAGAACCTACACGGTGTAATCTCGCTCCAGCCAGACACTCGCCCAGCTGGCCAGGATGTCTACAAGCTGATACAGTTAATGTCACCACCAACTACAAAGATTAACATATCCCAAGCTAATTAGGCTTTGGAGACACAGTTTGGCTTGGGAGTTTTGGTGGTTTTAACCTCAGGAGAAAGGGCCTAAAGATGTTTGTCAACTGCTGTTAACATCACACAGATGTTAAGAGTTTTCCCTGCTGTACTTAGGAGCAAGCTTTTCTACTCCTGCTCATCCTACCAGATACACCTGTTTGCCTGTCCTGAGAATTCAAACCGATGACTAACACTGCTGAAATCACAAGTTGAGCAAGATGCTAATAGACATGTTAAAAATCAAGTAATAGCAAGTTACTAAAACCAAACTGGACTTTTAAATACAGAAGGAAGTTAGAGGTAACTTTTTTTCACTGAATGCTGTAAAGCAATCCAAGTAGAAGAGTAACTTTATGTATACAGAAAAAAGAAAAAAAAAGTTATGAGAATAGTTATTTTCACATTTCCAGATGAAAACCAGAGTTAGAAAAAAAATAAACAACAACAAAACTAAAGAGGCTAAGTCAGAAACATATGAAAGTTTGGGACCAAAAGGATAGCACTGCACATAATTAAATAGTCAAGGACATTTTCAGGTTAGAAAGGGCAGAGAATGTAAGGACAGAAACAGAAACAGACATGTAAGCAGACTAAGCTAGCACCTCGTAGGAAGAAAAAAAAGAAAAAATAAGGCGCTCACTCAAGGTTATAATGCTATTGAAATCTACCTGTGTCATTAGTGCTATTGAAAATGCAAGATAATTTGGTTTAAACTAGAAAACTAATTTAATTTGTTGCTTCATCTTGACTCATGAGAGCAAAAGAGCTTGAAGTGGCTTCCAAATACAAGGCTCTTGAGTACAAGAGAGGCAGAAAAAGCTGCTGGCTCTGCTTATGTCTGGACATGCCACTGCTGCTGCCACAACTTCAGGCAGTGTCAGAGCTGATCCACTAATGAGAGTCCATGGGTCTGCTGCACTTGTAAGTGAAGATAGTAAAGCAGCTCTAAGGAGGAAAAAGAAGAGTAGAACACTAATCTGAAAGTAGACTGAAGTTTGTGGCAGAACGTGACAGTATACTGGGGCAGCTCAGCAGGGTGGAGAACATGGGAGAGGCATGACTACACATGAATCCAGAGTTAAACTAGAACTGAAGGGATTAAGACTCTCACAAAACTAATCCTGCACTACTTAATAGTTTTTAAAGTATTTACAAATACTTAGCAATATCACAGGTGTTTACAAATACTTGGCGCTATCACGTAACAGGATGTCAAAGCAGCAGGTCTGCACTTATCAGCCACGACCTTTCCATGAATCATGACCAGTGAAGTTATCTATGTTCCAGCAGCCACTGAAACAGTGAAGAGCTCATAAAGTTTGCAGTGAACAGGATATAAGGAAAATAACCTAAGCACTTCGTCTTGCAAGTTTAATTCTTCACTGTGTACAAACACACAGGCTTCACACAAAGAATAATCACTCTTCACGCCAGCTGTGGGTATATAAGGTTCCCTGAAATTAACCCACCTCTAGTTACAAAATACATTTTATCATTTGCTACAAGGACCTAAAATATTTCTGGAGTATAGAACAGCCAAGTTCAGCAAGGGTTGAACCTAACAAAAGTTCAATATCCCTACAGCTTGTGAGAATGAGGTTTTGAAACTTATTTTTGTATTTCATTTGAAAGATACCAGCCTAACCATTATCAAGAAAACCCAGAGGATATTTCATATTTTCCATAATAACTTCAAGAAACCATCAGTGGAAGTGATGGTAAGTTATTTCTGCTCACAGTCATACATTAGAATCCAGGAACATTGCATCAATCCTGTAACACAAAGAAGTCCCCCAAACTTTAAAAAATAAAAGAAGAGATTGATAGATAGTGTGTCAATTACCGTGGTGGACCTCCTGACTGGAAGGCACAAACCATACATGGAAAATACTTTCAAGGAGTTCCTCGCTCCAACCTTAATGTCTGGACTAAGCCAGAGCCTGAATTTTGGCAGAGCGCACATGTTTCCATTATTTCAGCCTGCTATACAGGCTCTGACATCAAAGCAACCCTATAATATTTGCAAAGTTCTCTTGGCAAGCCAGATGAGAAAAGAACACCCCAAAGTAACAGCTTTCAGGAATCAGTTTTTGCTGACGACACGATGGTCTGCACCCTTCCACCTTTAATACTCTTCTTCATAACATCCATGGCATGCAACATTTGGTATCAACAAGTGACTGTGTTCATTACTTGGGAAGGAGAGCTGCCAGGCTTACTGGATATTAAACAAAATGGTTCTCATGCAGTTGCCGTATTTAACAGTAACGGTTAGCAGAAGAAAAGTCACCAGCAGCCACAAACATAAGCATGGCTGGAAAATAAAAAACATTACAAAAATCAATCACTAGGTAGAGATACATTGGTGGATTGCGATTTTATGTTTTCCAGGCTAAGCCTTTCAGAAGGCTTTACTAAGCAGGCTACTTTCTCCCCACTTCATGAGGGCTGGCATTCTTTTTAACAACCAATGTTAAATTAACACATTTCTCTGGCAGTTTAGAGAGGTCCGCGGCTGCACAGATATCTGAAATCGCTGCCTGCAGCTTCTCTCTCTCTGGAGAGAAAACTTGCATCATCGCACATTTAACAAAAAACCCGAAAACAACAAAGCAGGTGGAGGGTGAAGGGAGACTCGTGAAGCAGAGCTCCGTGCCTGGGCCAGTGCCAGCGGCCGCAGGAGCCCACCCGGGCGGGTTGCTGGCCCTCAGCGTCGGCCGCACACCTGCGGGCAGCCCCCGACGGCGATGCCCCGTGCGGCACCGAGCACGTGTGAGCCACAGCTCTGACATAATGAGCTCCGTGGTCACGGCTGTCGCGACAGCAACCTCCGTGGCCCCTCGCTCTCCGGCCGCGGGGCAGAGCAGCCGGAGCCCGCCCGTGCCCGGGAACCCTCAGGGTGGCCCCGCCATGCGGGGCGCGACCGTCGCCCCTCGTCAAGGGCCCGCCTGTCCCTGCGGCCCGGGCCGGACCCCGCGGCCCCTTCTCGCTCACTTACTCCTGCCCGGAGCTCGCACTCCGCGGCGGCGGCAGCAGCTCACGGCGGTACCAGCCACGACCCCTCCACTTCTTCCGCCCCCTTCCTCCCGCAGCGGCGCTGGCCCCGCCCCGGCCCTGCCCGCCGCCTCCTCCCGCCGCCGCCGCCGGCAATTTTTGAAGGCAAATCCGGCTGCGTCACTTCCAGCCTGGTGGGACGAGGGAGAAGGTCCGCGCAGCCCGACCGACAAGGAGTTGGTGTCTGTTTGAGCGTTATTACTAAAAGCGAAGAGCTGGTTTGGTTCTAAATGTTAAAAGAGCAGCGGAAAAATAAAATTTAAAAAGACACCAAGAAAAGAGCAACTGCATTGGCCGGGAATCGAACCCGGGCCTCCCGCGTGGCAGGCGAGAATTCTACCACTGAACCACCAATGCTTACATGAAGGGTTTCTTTTGCGTTCATAACTCGAAGGTGACAAACACGAATTTTCCTACACCTAACATCTTGCCCTGATGGTCGAGGGCGTTCCTTTGGCTATTTTCCTTCCGTAACTCACAAATGTGAGTTTTGCAGAGTGAATGGCAAGCACCCACTTTTATCTGCGTGTTCTTTGCTTGTGACTTGTCTGCACCTCTTCAAGCTTTCATAGATGGTGTTATTTTGGGGAAGAAAACAGATCTGAGAGTGCTGAGGAAAACCTGCTGCCGAGCGAAGTCAGACCAGGAAATTGCCCTTAGGTGTCCCTGATGGAGCAGTACCTCGCCACCTGTCTAAATAGACTCAGCTGCTTAGCAACAAATAGGATCTAAAGGTTGGGCACAATGCAGGAGGTTTATGACAGTCCTTCAGGGTGAACTCCAAACCCCCACAGCAGTATGTCATCCTTTAACTACGTGTGTCACATCCATTCCTACTCGTCTTGTTATTCTATTTCTACCCATTCATAAACTGTCAGTTTTAGTCTATCCCTTTAACAAATGCCTATGTTTAAAACAACCATTCCTACATTACTTCAGCTGTAAAGACACAGAAAGCTGCTGCTGAGTTTCTAAAATTTTAAGTGTTATCACATCACTTGGTTGATGAGAGCTGGAGGAATTTCCTTTCTCCCCTTTGTAGGTGGGCTAATGAATAAAGAATGGTGCTGTACTTCCACAACCTCCTCCTCAAGTGTAGAAGAACTAGGATATAACTCAGTCTCTCCAGTAACACATTAGTTTCTGCATTAGCACTTGGAGATGTGCAGGAGTTTTCACAAAGACAAGCACAGATGAAAGCTGTGATACATTGTCCTCTTAAGGAACAGCTTCACAGTATGCAATCTAGGCATAATAAATAATAAAAATTAATAATAGTAATTAATAAGATTTACTTATTTTGATGAAAGAGACAGCAGAGGACACGGAAAGAAAACCAACAAATTGAACTCCTGAACATCAACATGTATACTTTTGAGAACAGCTTACAAACAGGAGGTGACAGCCAAGTACAATAGCATTCCTGCTGTTACACTTGTGTCATTTTATGGCTAAACAGTGGAGCTGTTGCAGCATGAACAGGACTTGTAGAAGAGGGATGTGAAGGAGGAGAGAAAAAGAAATGCAATTGGGCAACTAATGTTTACATTTCATGTCTGAATAGCCAAAATAAGGATGTGATTTTCACTTCTTATAAAGATCCAGTGTGGGGTTTATTATTCCATTAAGTGTTACACTACAGAAACTGATTCTGAGCAAACAGGAAGTTTCTATAACTCAGGAATGTCACCGACTACCAGTAGCTGGTAATTCAGTTAGGCTGCTCACAAGAGCTGGAATTCTTTCTCTTATTCTACAATAACTTTTAAGAAGGTGTCAGTGCAACCACCCACCCACATCCCGTCCCCCAGGTCAAACACACATGCTGTGTGTTCAGTCAGCAGGGGCAAGGACGCCTCCACTGCTCAACTGCTGGGCACTGACAAACTGGAAACCTGGCACTCCTGGAAGAAGAGAATGGATGCTCCAGTACCTACTGGAAAAGTCAGCAAAGATGCACATTGTTTTCATATGAACATCAGGAGTCTTGGAGATCATGGTCCGAGCCAGCACCCCGTATTTCCCTAAGACTCAAATGTGCCAATGGGCATTCAGAGCTCACATGGCACACACGTAGCTGGATTGCAGGAGTGCAGAGGCCTGGCAAAAGGGGATGCCCAGGTCATGACTGAGACAAATAAAGAATACTCAAAAAACTGGTGAATAGCTTACTATGGCCATGAGATAGTGTGAAATTGTTATGTTTACTAGCTAGACACAGAATAAATGAATGATCCACTTGGGCAGAATTGTGGGATGGTCTATGTATTTAATAGGAGAATCCAAAAGAACTGATAGTCATATAATACAAAAAGAACATTATATATACATATACACACAGAGTATGTCTATATATATCTATATAGATATATATAAATCAGTAAACTTGAATAGTGCCTTTATCACGACCATCTTAAGGCATTCAAAACATTTTACTATGACATTGACCCAATTCATTATCTTTTTTTGCTTTGGCTGAAATAAAGCAAACAGATTTAAAGGTCTGATCTGAAACAACCACAACATCTGAAACAAAAGTCTAATAGTATCTTCAGTGACAGCAGCATAATCTAAGAACCCACCCACTGCACTGCCTATCAGCTGAATAATATTAAAAGAAGTCTAAATAAATCATTCCCACTCACAGTTTTTGCAACAGCGAAAGATACATCAGTCTTAAAGAGACTTTCTAGACATAAATTCTATAGATTCTATTACAAATTGAGGATAGAAAAGATACAGCAAGAGGGCCTGCCCGAGGATAGAATGCCACTGAATATCAAATAGTATTTACAGTACAAGTTATAGGATTATAGAACATTTTATAAATACAATTATTATGTATACAAGGGCACAT
Organism: Onychostruthus taczanowskii; assembly: GCF_017590055.1. NCBI lineage: Eukaryota > Metazoa > Chordata > Aves > Passeriformes > Passeridae > Onychostruthus > Onychostruthus taczanowskii. The sequence goes on from NW_024505892.1 coordinate 10,474,511, forward strand.
AAAAGAGAAACTTGTTTTCATGCTTTACAAAGTAAAGGTAACCTGAACTAAAACTTACTGCAGAATTCCACAGCTGCTGGCTAGGAGCCTCTCTTCTCCACTGCCTGTACAAACCAATCCCCATTGCAGGTCACTAGTGAAACACCCATGTTTTAAGCAGCAACTATGAAGAATCTCAACAGACTCTGAATCTATGTATGAAACATCAAGTTTCAAAACATGGGTAAGGCAGAGCATGCTGGAGAGCTGTGACAACATTTATGTGTAACTAACTTTCTCAGAGGAGAACCTGGACTGTAATGAACTGCACTTTTTGCAAGGAAATGCGTAATACTGCAGCATATAGGTGGCAAAATTCAAACAAGGAACATTAGAACTTCTAACACATGATATTAGAAAATACCAGAAGCATCTACCAAATTCTAAAGTTGTGAGCACTTCCTGTATTTGTTTAAAAAAGGCAAGAGTATTTAGTATTTCAGTACTTGCACATGTCCTTAAAATAATCAATAATTTCCTTTAATAAAAGCAATTGTCTTTTCTTTTTAGACCAATAATGCCTTTACAGGACACTTATTTATTCTTTTTTTAAATTATTTTTAAATTGCCTAGGATCAGTAATAGCATTAAACAGGAATACACCATAGTATAGTGCAGGCAGAGGAGAGATGTACTCAGATGAAAAGGCAATTTTAAGAGTCAGTTTAATGAATTGACATTTTCTCTGCACACTTCAAAAATGGTGAGGCAGGCTTGATTAAATTACCTTTAACCAGCAATATATTATACTTTGCTCCAAGACAAATAGACCAGTTTTACTGGGATACTTACTATGAAGGAGAATAATCTTTAAAGTTTATTTACATGAAAAGCAATCTTTTTTACATAATATATAAAATGGAGTAGTTATGCACTGCAGCCATTTTATAATAATTAAGCTAAATGAAATTAATCTTAAAAGCTACTCTATTTCAACAGCTGTGGGAAAGGCAGAACAGGAATTGTTTTATTAAGCTGCAAACTCATTTTCATTACAGTAAGAAACTAACTACTTGTTTGAGAATTCTCATATCCATCTTCTAACCATTATAAACACTTCACAGCAGAGGGGTGAACTTCCACAAACATTTTCTTCTGTGACAAAGTATGTTTAAGAAGCTTCCTCACTGCCAACCTGCTGCAGTTCCCTCAGTTATGACAATACAATAAATCATTTTTGGACCACACTAGAAACGGGATCGCTCAAATGACCACGCTCACAAGAAAGGAAACACCAAATGCTAACCAACAAGCACTTTCTTCAGTGATCCAGTATTTAGGACAGTACTACAGACAGTTGCACTGGCACAGAGACACTGGACTGGAGCACAGAAAGAGAACAAATGGCCATAAGCAAACAAACCAGCTTGGTGAGAAAAGTAAACTGGTAACTGATGTTTGCCGCAAGAACAGCTATGAACACCAATTTCGTGATGTTTAGATATGCCAGTGCAATGGCACAAATAATTTAGGAAAGCAGTAATGCTTACATGCATGTTATTAGATTATCCATTGGAATTCAATTCCAAGGAAGAAGAAATGTTTCAAAAGACATTAAGTTTACTAAAAATAGTGCATTTTTTTTTACCACTGTTTATTTTAGGAAAAAGAAGGATAGTGGCAAAACCGTAATTCTTTCTGCCTTTCAGCACTTAACTCCTGGTCTTGTCTCAGTGAAGCTGCTTAGTGATGCTCCCATCCCTGCTCCACATAACCTCAACAGCCTCAGTACTCTCCCACCATGAGACCCTAGAAAATATCTGAGCATCTGCTGCTGGAAATTATGGAAACAGTAATGCAGAAGGCAGCAGGCACAGCTGTATGTTCCTAATTCTGTTCTGAACCGGGCCATGAAAGACAGAGCATGGAAACTGCACTGCCAGCTCAGAGCACAGCCCTTCTCCTCAGTGCCTGTGTAACCAGGAGCAAACTGCTCTAGCCAAGGCAAATGGGTCTCCACAAGAAGTCTCAAAAGTCGTAATTTATAATCTTTTCCCATTACTATCTCAAATTTATCATAAAGATACTACTTAAAATTTATTTTTCAGACTAAAAATTCAAACTAAAGCAGCACTGTATGCACTTTACAGTTTGGATGTAGTCAGAAGATTGACCTAGATTTCAGAAAGTGTTGTTTCTAAGGCTTCTTTTCCTCTTATATCTATAGGAGAACTGATGACAAGAGACAAGTTGTTTCTGACTGAGCAGTCCTGCTTTGAGAGTACCAGTCACATGCTACAGTGTTACTAATATCAAATCCAATTACTATTTAATAAAATACTAGTTCTAATGTTTTATCATCTTATGATCATCCTATAGCCAAGACTGACACTTTCTTGTTTCAAAGCTGAGAACTAGGCCACTCCCACAGCAGCTGGACACATTTCACTAGAGAGGCGGCTGTTTTTCCAACACTGTGAATAATAAGGCTAAATACAGTGAGAAGTGAGGGTACAGCAGCCTTTTCTTCCTCTTCAGAAATGTATCAGAGAACTTTATTAGTGTAAAGTAGGTTTTATATTTGGTCAATGCATGGAAAAACTGTGATTAAAAATTCTGAAGCACAGATTTGTTCTCTAAAATTATTCACTATATGTATAAATACATACCAGGCATCTTAGGGGAAAAAAAAATCAGTATTTCCTATTTTGAGTACTTAGAGTACAGAGGACCAATAACAATATTCAAGTGATTTTTTTTTAACCTAACATCAAATATCTTCTGAATTAAACAATTAACATCACTGGAATAAATTAATTCTCGAGAAGGATTTCCCTACATTCTAGGGAAACAAAATGTACAGAGAGGGAAAGTGAAGAAATAATTTTTTTAGCATTTAAAAAGAAGTGTACACATATTTACCCTAGCAATATTCTTTCAATTCTCTTGAAGGAAGAGACTTTTCAAAGTCTAAAGCTGCAGAATTGATTACTTAATTTCTGACCTTTATTGCTCAACTAAACATAAACTAGATCACGACTCTGAACTCCTCTACTTGCCTGTTCATCATCATCATCATCATCTGACTGCTGTTCTGAGTTTTGGGAACTACCATACTCATACTCAATGGGCTTTGGATTGTTGTATGGGTAGCCATTGTCATCAAAAAACCTTCGGAAGGTGAACTCATAAAAAGCATGCTCAGGATGTTTTCCATTTTTGTACCACCCATTAAGGGTATCATTTCTGTTCCCCTCCTTATCATCATCACTCCACAATTTATCTGGGTCAACTGGATCAAAGTTTGACGTGTCCGTAGGATGAGCAATTTTGGGAATGTAGAAAGCAGACTGTCGCCGTAGATCGCTTGAAAAATCAATTGTTTTGAAAAATGGATGAGCTTTTATTTCGTCTGCACCATTTTTGCCCAAACGATCTTCTGGCCCTCGGCAGAGTTTAATAATAAGGTCAGAGGCCTCTGGAGTCAATTTAGCCTGAGGTGGAATATGAAGTGCAGTTTGCCAGTTGATAACCTTAAAAGCAAAAAGATGTATTAGTTATTTATAATTTCACAAAAAGGAAAAATACATTAAAACAACAAAAGAAAACAAAGAAGACCACAAAGAAGTAATTCAGTATGTCTAAAGTTTTTCACAGTAGAGGGGAAAATGTGAAGCTGCTCTTTCAGAAAGACGAGGAACATATTGTCTGGATATCTGGCAAAATGCAGGCAAAGTTTATTCACATTCCAAATCCAAACTAGATTCTGGCATGGAAGACCCCTGCTATATACCAACAAAGATACCGTAAAATCCAGCACCTGGACCTGAGATAAGGCACATGGCTTACAATCTTTTGAGTTATAAGATCTACTGTAAAGCCTAAGAGATTTCAAGTTAAAAAAAAAATCAATACTGCACTACATTTGAGCCACCTAAATGCAATTTTGAAAGAAATGACACTTGCAGAAGACTGCCTTGATGCTTTCTCTGAAACAGCAGGGGCTCAGGAAGAAAAGGACCAAAGGCTCCGAGCTGTCACTAGCCCTGAGCAGGCAGTCATCTGCTGTTCCTCCACCTTCCCACCAAAGGAAATCCTCTGTGGCAAACAGGCATGGAAGCTAAGAGGTGGGAAAAGAACACAGAGATACTGGAAGAGGGAAGGAAGAGGGAAAGGTAATAACTGTAACAGATACAAACAGTGAAAGGCTGGGATGTGATGGGACTTTTAGTTGGCATGTTTACTGTACAACCAGGTAAGTTACAAATGTGATTCTAGAAGTCTCTTTATAAATTAAGTGCAACTCCACAATAACATAAAGTTTAAAATTGCCATAGTTTATAATATGCTTGGATAGGTAGCGGTCTCAAACATCACCTTTGTTTCCACTACAAATTAGCAAGACTATGTAAGTTTCAAGACTTCTTCAGATTGCTAATACCAGACTTTTAAAGTTACCTTCATTTGTGTTTCCAGTGGTGTTTGTGCCAGGAATGGAGGCTGCCCCACTAACATCTCAAAGAGAATTACTCCAACACTCCACCAGTCACACAACTGTGTGTAACCTGAAATAAAGTTCAAATAAGGTAGTCAAGCCTTTGTATAGTTTTAATCTTGAATTTCTAAGAACAAAAAAGTTCAGAAGAGAATTCAATACTTAAGATTTCCATATTGACAAAATTTTTTTTTTTTTTTTTTAAATATCGCATCCTGGGGAGAAGTGGGAGTGTGGGAGAAGTGAAGCAGGACCCCTGAGTACCAGCCACTTTGCAGTGAGACTGCAGTACAAAACCACACGCATTACCTGTTCGTAACAGCACTTCTGGTGCAATGTAGTTGGGTGTGCCCACCAGGGAATGGGCCAGGCAGCGCTGGTGCTGCCGTGCAGCCCTGCGCTCCAGCGGCTTCAGCCGATCCCCACACCTGCAGTTCGCCGGGTCACCCCACTCACTGCTGAAATCCATGCTGTCCTGACGGGCGTGGTCACCTGCCATGGAGCGACAAGGATGGCAAAACTGAGGATGACTGCTTTAGTTCTTATCTAATATGACATTTTCTTTATCCATTAGCATGCTGTGTTACAAGACAGAATCTGTTTCAGTTTCAATACTTAACCTAAGAGTTAAAACAGAAATCGACATCAAGATGTTGATTTTTGTTATGATATAAAATACCACCTCTGAGGACACAATTTTTTAAGCTAATTTTTGACATAACTATAAAAAATACCAATCTTGATACTCTTCAGATTTTTCTTAACATCACTACATTGGGTGTATAAGGTGTATATTGTTTTAATACTTGCATAAACATAAACCTCTAACATTTAAATTGAAAAAAAATCAGAATTTAAATCTTTATCTTCTCACTGGAGACTGTGTAACAGTCTGGCCTAAGATACGTGACATTTTGAGAAAAACTAATCAGAAGGAATTTAAACCTTGTTTTTGAAGGCATGTTTTTATTTTTGGAAACTAAAAACAAGATATCACATAATCTGTATTTTACCACTCTCAAAAAAGTGAGTTGTCTTTCATTCCAACTTTTTCTTTAGCTGTTGTTTCAAGTAATCAAGTAGGAATTTGAAAAGCCTACTTAAACCTTCTCATAAAGGAAACAGCACAGTCATCTTTCTACTAATTTATAATTTATTTCTTTGTAAAGAATACTTGTACTTCTCTTACCGCTCTGGTAGTATTTTGAGTCATGGGTCCATCGAAAACCAGTACAGAGCCCGAAGTCAGTCAGTTTGATATGACCATCACGGTCTATCAAGATATTGTCAGGTTTAATATCTCTGTGGATGAAGCCCATTTTATGAACACTCTCAACTGCGCACGTCAGTTCTGCTGTGTAGAACCGCGCCAGATTTTCTGGGAAGACACCCATTCTAATTAGGAGACTCATCATATCACCTCCTGGAATGTAGTCCATTACAAAGTACAAATTGTCCTTATCTTGGAATGAATAGTACAGGCGAACTACCCATTCATTATCAGCTTCTGCAAGGATATCCCGCTCAGCTTTAACATGAGCAACTTGATTTCTAAGCAAGACATCCTTTTTCCTTAGAGTCTTTGTTGCATACAGAGCATTAGTATCCACCTTTCTTGCTAGACAAACTTCTCCAAATGCACCAACTCCCAGGGTTTTAATTTTTACAAACATTGACTTGTCCATTTTAGCTCTTCTTAGCCGAATGTAATTTGACTCTTTCTGGCACAACATTTTCCTCATTTGATCCCGGGCTTCTGGTGACAATCCAACCTGTGCAGTAAACAGAGTTAAATCTGAAGAGTGAACAGTGCTCTTAATTCTTGGTGATCTTCTCATAATTAATTACAAGGCTTAGGCAAAGCAAACCAAATACTTATACACAGCACAAGAAATAATACTAAAAGGGATTTGGTTTTGTTTTAATTTACACATTAGGATTCTATGAAAACATATAGGAGTGATAAAAAACTGAAATGTGATCATTTTCAACAGCAAAATGCACAAGGTGCCATGCACCAGGAGGTTCTAAGAAGGGACTACTACATTCTTAAGAAAGGTAATTTACAAATTGCTGATAAAAACTACTGCAAATAATATTATCTGAGTAACAGTGTGCATCAGCTGCCTCCCTGATTCTCTTTACAGGGTTAAAGAAGGCCAAGACATGTCTAGGAGCTGTAAGTTGCTGAGGGCTACGGAGCTGCCATGGGAAAGGCAGACTAAGTGGGGCAGAAGTCACTGAACTTCCTGACCACGCTCTAGAATTTCAGCTGCAGGAGGGAGTATGCACTCCCTCTCACTCTTTCACTTCCACGTGTAGCTACCCAAAACACATCCTACTGGCACTGCTTCCTACTGCCCACCCACACCTCTGCCTGGCCCAATTGATATTTTCTCTTATCACATAACGCACCCCTTTCCAGCAGGACTTCGCTCACACTCTCACCACTGCTCTCCACTCTACCTAGGAACCAGCTGAGCAGAGCACCTCCTTCTGAAGTGGCTCACTCCTCCCAACAGGATCTTCTCTTGGCTCCTATCTGCATACATATCCCTATCTCGACTGAACATCCCTGGTGTTCCAGCCAATGCCACCAACATTCTGGCAGCTGAAACACTCCCAGACCACACAAAATTAATCACCTACAGCGTGGAAACCCTTATCTACAAGAACCACATTGATCACTCTCATTGTACGCCAACCTGTGTGCCCTCCTGGTGTATTTTTTCCGGTTTCAATTCCCTTAAGAGCCCTATTCAATTCTACTGCCATTTTTCTTGGCAAATTTCAGGGCCTGGAATCAGAATAATCCCTCTTCTTTGTTTTATGTGAATAGAATCTGTCTCAAATTTTTTTCCATTTTTTCTTCATTTTTTTCACTATCGCCACATACCCTGATGTTCATTCCTTCTTTTGTATTCTGACAGCATTTTCAAATTACTATATGCTACCTTTCTCACAGCATCTCAATTATTTTATCTGCCTACCTGGCTTGAAATCACCATCCCACACCAACAATTTCCAAGTTCAACCTATGGCATGCTTCCTCATTTTTTCATGGACATGTAGATCATGAAGTCAAACATGGCCACACTGAACCCCTGCAAACATCTCAGCTGTACTCAAGCACTGTTCTAAAAGGTTTCCCTTTCTTACTGTAACATTGATTCTTGATACCAAATCTTGCTGCTTCCATGTCTTTAAAGCCTCAAATATGTGAGATACTGTCTGCATAGCAGTATTCAGAACCATCAACAGGACTAAGTAACTAGTCTAGGCCTGTACAGACTGTATGTTCATAGATGACTTTGGCCTTGCCTGACTTCCAACATAACTTGAAACAAAATATAATAGATGTGACTGACAAAAAAGGCAAAAACAATTCAATTAGATATCATTCAGTATCTTAAAAATGATTTTACAAGTTACTATATGTCACCCATTAAAGAAAATACTGTTAGAAAACACAACACTTCTGAGATCACTCAACTCCCAGGAGACCTGACACCACAGAAATATGTCACATATGCTAGAAATACAGCATCCAGTGGAAGCAGGTATTTTCACAGGGATGCATTCTGAGGTTTTTTCTTTCAAAATTCAAAGGGCAGAAAAGAAGGGATTCAATACTTGCTTAATCTTCTCAAAACTTTCTGAAAATAAATAATTTCCCTTTCTCCTTCTCAAGAAGGCCCGAAATACACTTCATTGTTGTGGTATTCCTCTCCTGTATGCTTATGAAAAAGGAGAGGTCTGCTGCAGCACAATAACCCATCTTCCACCCTCCAGACTGTAATTAAACATCCCAGCTTTAAATCCAGTATGAACTATTAAAACTCTAGCATTAATATTATAAATATTATAAAATACCCGTACTAAGGTGCTTTAAAAGCACAAGAAAAATATCAAGAAAAGTTATACCAGTGCTCTCATATAAGTAATACTTATTCTGAGATACTACAAAACACAACACAGTAAGAAGGAAAAGTGAAGTTTGCAAATCAACATTAATTATAATCTTACATTTAAGTACTCAAAAATAGCCAAAACAAATTCATGCTTAATTTTGATGCAGGATTGCATGCAAAGCCCTCTAAAAAGGGATCATGCTATTCTTAAGAAACACTGTTGCTTCAGAATCTTACTTGTCTACACAGGGATGGAGGCTACAGAGTTCAGGAAAGCTTCCCACACCTTAACAGTCTAAATCAGCTGTTAGTGAAGTGAAAAAGGAAAGAGAGAAGACTAAGAATAAAGATCTAGTAAGAGTTCCAGGATGAAATCTTGCTAACATTTACATATTCGTGATTAAGCAAACACTTACAAAAGACTACAGCTTACAGTAAGAATTTTCAAAGAGTAAGAAAACACAGATTTAAAAAACAGCATGTCAAGAAAGCGGTATAAGCCAAATACATACTCTCATAGAATAAATAAAAAAGAACATCATACTTATGTCAAACTGTCAACTACAATTGTTAAGAAATATATTTGTGTGACACATCTCAATTTCACCTTTCTGAAAATCTTAGCTTCACTACTTCTCACTGTTTTCTCTTTTGAAATTACATGTTTGTCAACTCAATTTTTACCCTTTTGATTTGGTTTAACAGAACACTGAAATACTAGAAATAGACCACTGACTCCATGCAAGCATGAAAAAGTTGATTTCACATGTACTTGTTTTATAATTACGCCCTTCAATTGCTCTTGTTTAAGCAGATACATTTACAGTGCAGATTACAATTAGACAAAAGATACAATCTCTTTCATTCTAAAAAAACCCCAACTAACCTTTAAATGTTTTCTTTTTAATTTGAACTTTAAAAAACTATTGCTACTGGTAACAAACTGCAGAATGTAAAAAATATCACTGTTTGCATGTCTATATAAGAGCACTAGCTGGCCTGCAACTTGTCCCCAGTTTGCTTGTACCTTCAGTACTTATTTTAAAAAAACAGAAATAGTTTAAAAAATCATTAAAATACTGCCTATAACTCAAAAATCAGGATTAAGTAGAACCCATAACAAAAAGCTATGAGCCATGTAGCTACATCGCAGTTCATGTAAAAACTGTTTTGCTTCTGCCACCTTACTGTATGTAGGCCATACAAATTACCTTTAGACATCCAAAAAACTTACTTAAAAATCAATTTCTAAGAAGAATTAAATACATAATCAAGACACGGAAGAAACTTGCCACATCTCAAATACAAAGATGAAAAATCTACTTCAATACCACAGTTCTAAATCTTCTACTTATCTGTACTATTTAATTCTACAATTAAGAAATATCTTATAAAAGTAATACAAGAACAGTTTGGCCATAGATCTAGAAAGAAGGAAGTGTTTACCCGCATCATTTCATTCTCTAGTTGTTTTTTCCGGTGCAAACGTTGCTGGTGTGACTTGAGTATATTCTCCACATGCTGCTCCATGAAGAATTTAAAAGCTTGAGGGGAATAACTTTGAATGCGAGACTCTCTTCTTTCTTCATCTTTCTTGTTTTTTCTAACAGGAACAGGTGAGGTTGTAATTTGTTTCTTTTCTTTATCTGTTGAATCAACACATTCGTAATTCTTTTCATTCTCATCCTCCCTGGATAAAGGAGGTGGCTCCTCCTTGTTGAGCTTGGGTCCTGCCTCATACAGATTGACAGAAGGATTCTGATGTAACAAGTGTTTAGGGTAAGGTGGCGGGGGACCCTGGTAATTTGGAGCCTCTGCAACAGGAGACATAACTGCCATATTGGTAGAGGGACTGTCGGAGAAGGGAATGGCCTGAACAGCTTGCACGGGCTGCGGCATCCAGGAAGGGTGAGAGGGTGCCAAGGCAGTCTGCAGCTCTGGTTTCAACACTCGCATGCTTTTCACTGGCTGCTGAATGGGAGCCGGTGTTATGGCTGTCACTGTGGTGGCCGAGGGCTGGGAGCTGCCAGAGTGACTCTGCCTGCTGCCGTGATGGTTGTTGAAGGAGTTTGAGCGCACGGGAATACTGGGCTGCCACGCAGGCATGTCGTGCCCATTGCCCGGCGACGACTGCGGCTGCACGGGGGAAGGCTGTGACCAGGATGCAGGTATTCCAGCTACATTTGTGTTGTAAAGTTCCAGGTTGTGACTGTTTCTGTTTGGCACCATTATTGCCTGAGGAATATTCCCATTGGTGTATGCTGAAGGAGGAGCAGATCCTCCTGCCTGCATCTGTAGTGCTGTGGGACTCTGCCTGTTATTTGGATTCATTGGGTACGGGGGTGGCTGGCGACTCACCGAATTTCCAGACACCACATTCTGGTGAACTATGAATTCCGCCTGACAATTGCCATTTTGCATTCCAGCTCTTCCTGAGGGAAAACTAAATTTGCTGTTGGCAGAACTCTGCATGATTATTGGTTGCCTGCCAATGGGGACAGCACTCATGCCTCTCTGACCTTGTGCGGATGAATTCATAGGAGGAGGATTCATAGGCGGAGGTGGATAACCATCCTGCCATGCTCCTGGTGGCACTGGAGAAATACGGGAGATCACATATTCCATGTTTCCAGAGTACCGCTTTGTTTGAGAATTTGGCTCCCAGGAAGGAGGTGGAGGAGTAGTTCCCCTTGGAGGGGGTGTCTGCCCCCGAGGAGGTGGAGGGGGAGGAGTGACACTCCTTATCTGTGGTAGAGGAGGGGGATTCACTCTTTGTCCATTGGCAGGATGAGCCTGAGCAAACGCCGCAATGCCAGATCCAGATAACGGCCTTCCTACATCAGGCTGCGAGCTGGGACTTTCTGAGCGATAAACGACACCCTCTGCCAGGGAAGGGCCGTGCCGCTGAGGAACCAGGGACTCCTTAGAACCCTTCCAGCTCTGCTTGCGGTTAACTGACTGCTGGACAGCCCCTGCTTCCACAAGAAGAAAACACAGCATTTACATTATTGGAAATTGTTCCTATTTAGTGCTTTGAATGTTTTGTTCTTCTATATTAATTACTACAGAAACAGGACTTGAACTCTCTGACACAATATAATCCACTGTACTTCCTATGAAAACTTCTTCTAGTAATACACAGCACTGCATGCTAATATGCTCAGTGTACATATTAGAGGAAAAAAAAACCCCCACACTGAAACTACAAAACTATAATACCAGAAAGTGATTTTTTAGAAATCACTTTTCTGAAAATGCATTTTCCTTCAGTAAAAATGTAAAATTTAATTGAAAAAAATGGTAATGTGCAAAGTTATTAGTCATATAATTTATTTTAATCATGTGTACAAGAAACTCTCAGAATGTTCAGCACAAATACAAAAAAAGTAATAGCATGGAAAATACATTATGTTGCTATCCTTTTCAGTTAACACTTGCAAAACACTTAGCATTCTTAAACTAAAATTTAACTGAATGCTGTAAAATCAAGGCTTGCACCCTTACATGCATACAGACCACTCAGACTTGATATATTCTCATAAGGCAGAATTTGACTAAGTACTTCAATTTTAAAAGTTGTATATTTTTGAGTAAGAGTGTTGCAGATAGAGAGGCAAGAATTAGAACTATGAATGCAAAATTTACAGACAAAACCCTGCTATATATTTACTTTGCAGATGCTATTTTGCATGACATAAACAAAATATACAAGGAACTGATGATGCAGGCAGTCTTACTGTGGTTTTTATGTTAACACTAAAATATGTGTAAACAGATGCAGTACTTTAATTGCTGAAAATCACCCTGTTCTCACTTAAAGAACAAGTTAATTACTATATTTTTGCAGGTAACAATGAAAACCATGTCTAAATGGTGGAATTTACCCATGAACTTCATACAAGCACCAACTAATCCTGCTTAACAGACTAAAGGAAAATGACACTGTTCTTTGCAACTCCTGACTAATTTTTCCTCCTACCTATATTGTTGATTTAAAATCTAACTCCAGTGCTAGCAATTTCGCACCCAACTTTAGTCAAATAAAAGTTCAGTATTTCTGCTGCATTTTAAAGTTACTCTTTTTTAAGGTGTATGCTACTAAAAAGGCATCAAGTTATATTAAAAATGCGCTAGCATCTGTTTAGAAAGCAATAATGGCAAGTGGCAAAATTCTGACTCTGCTAGTAAAGACACATTCCATCCTCCAAAATCTCTAAGAACATGAAGCTTGCCTTAAAAACTATAGAAACAAAAGCTGGAACCAAGCAAGAATTTAGTTAGAGAGGGATCCTGAAACATCACATCCTAAAACACAAATATCATAGTTACATCATATGTAAATACACACACAAATATATAAACAAAAATACACATACAGAATGCTGTTGTGTGGGATCATGTGTGAAGAGAGGCAAAAAATTTTAAGAAGAATTCAATGCTCAGCACTTATTTCTAAGTGGTGCTTGACACCGAACAAAACACAGGCACCACATCAGCAAGGTAAGAGAAACTACCAAAATGAAATCTGAATGCCATTCCTTGTATAAAATGTTTATGCACAGTAATAAAATCATGCAGTTACAAAACAATGCTTAAGAAAATCATGTCAAATGGACCTATCTTTCAGAAGGATTACATCAGATATGTAAAATACTGTTTTCAAAAGAAAAAAAACATGTATCTGAGCATTTCCGTTCTACTGTGAGCACGTGAAGACAAAATTTACTATGTTCTATGTTTCACCTATAAGAACACACTCAGTGAGTTACTGAGTCACCATGGATACACCTACCTGGTTTCATACCTGCGTTTACAGGTCTTGCTGCTGCTGCAACCATCTGCTCCCGACGAGGATCCTGGTAGCTCATTTTACTTATAAATTCAATGGCAGCCTCTATACTACGGTTGTTAGTTTGTCTAAGAGCTTGTATAACCATATCCTAAAGAGAAAATTATATACAAAAAATTGTTTACAAGAAAATCACAAAAAATACCAAAAATCATGGTTATTTAGCCAAATATCCTCCACTAATTTCACCAAATTTTACAAAGTATTGATTTCTCTCAACTGTTTTAGAACTAATTTTAAAATGTCTTCTCCAGAAGTGATCATCCAAAACAGTACTGCAGTCTTGATGTTCAGAAGAAAAGTTAACCAGTTGAAGCACTGCAGTCTGATGTAAATTATGTCATCTTGCTATTCGCAGAACAGTTTGGTCATACAACCCTTAAAAAAGGACTTTATAATAAAAAACCCTATACAATAAAGTTGTCGCAATCTTTACAGACCAGCTGATATTAGAAAAAGCAGACATAGCATTTTCAGCTCAAAAATTTGGTCACCTATGTGATATGAAGTAGTCAATGTCTTAAAGAGTATCACTATACACAGAACATATGAGGATTTAACTTGAACCATAGTAAGCAAAAGAGGTTTTCTGTAAGATATTTAGGATAAAAAAGCCCCCAATACAATGAACAGCATTCTACCCTGATTATTATACATACATACATATATATATACATAAAACTATCTATATACACACACCTGATACTTATTGATATCTATCTGTTCCACTTTACCCCTCAATGCTACCTATTACCTGAGAGGTGGGAGGAAATAACAAAAACTTTTGCTGATATTTCATTTTGAAAAAAAAAAAAAATTCAATACAGTTTGAAACTTCTTGACCAAGGAAAATGCTTTCCTATTTCAGCTGTATCTGTTCCTAGGGTGTATGTGGATCAGTGCCATATGGGCTATTGTGGCAACACAACTGTAGGTTAACACATGGCAGAAAGGGCTTGTGCTGGCACTGTGCCTGAAAAAAGCCCCATATAATCACAAGTGTCATGGGAATTTGCAGCTGCATCCAAGAACAAAGGGTAGAAGCAAAAGGCTTCAAGATACAAAGAATATCAAAAGGATACAACAAAAATACCAACTTAAGATACCTTTCTAATTTATTGTCCAGCCACATACCACAACCTTCAGTTTGCAAAACCAGCTGCAGGTTCAAATCTGTAAAAATGGAGCTGAGAACCAATCTACTTTGAAAAAACAAATGCACACCCTCTTTGCCCCAAAATCCCACACAACAACAATAAAAATACTTCCTCAACCTCAGCAATGAATCATAGAGCTGGAGCAAATTATTACAAAAATCATTTATCATTATAAAATCCTTCCATTCTTCCTGACACACAGCCTGGACTGTGTATTTGATCAAGTGAAAGGAACATGAAAAGCCACTATCAGCACTTGACACTGGGATGCTGTTGAAGAAAAGCCAATTGATAGTTTTGGAGAAGCTCACTCTCGGTAGAGGTAGATCTCTGTAAATACCAAAGCACCACAGACAGCAGAACTCATGAGCTGGTCACTATTGCAAGCAGTGCATGCCTGAAAAGTTAATCCCTGTTGTGGTACTGTGCCTTTTTCCTTTGGAAAGATGAGTGGTTTACTAGCTCTTTTTAAACATGCTTTTGTACCCAGGTTTACAAAGAAGGCATGAAAACAAGTGTGATTTATATGATGTGGAGGTCCCAGTAAAAACACAGGAGCTAGAAGTACATTCATTTTTCCTTTCTGGAAACCACATTTCAGATTAACTTCCAAAATATTTGGTATTGCCTTTCAATTTAGAATGGCCATATTTTATCAACCTATTTTAATTGAGCACAAGCCAAAATTACTTTGAGTATCAGAGGCAAAAATCCATGTTCTAGAGAGTCCAGTCCTTTCTGTCTAAAATTATATAAACAATTATAACAACCTACCACATAAGAACAATCTGGACAAGATGCTTAAAAAACAAAGCCAAGTCTCTCTAAATCCTTCTAGTCTTATTCTACATCCTCCACTATTACCAGGTTCATGTCCTAATCAGAAACCTAACAGATTTTGAAGCTTTTTGCTTATTATGCTGTTCAAACATTCCCTGACCAACACCCCAACATACATTAATAGTTTATAGCTAGCAGAACACCATATCTTCAAAATAAAACACTTCACCTCATCAAAGCCAGCAGCTTGCAAGTCTTGCAGCATTTGTCGATTAACTTCTGACGTTCCTTTGACAGCTGAGGTTGTTTCATTTGCAAAAGGCAGAAGTGAATTTCTTATCTCCTGCAAAACCTTATGATACGTTACAAATTTGGGGGGATTTCGGCCTTGTCTAGGATCTTCAGGTAACATTTTGCCCATGCTGTGCTCAACTTTAGCAGCATCTGAGGGTTTAGGCAAATTCCTGAGGCTCTCTCGTATTTCCTGTAGCATCTGCTGGCTGCTGCCAGTATAATTACTGGCAGGAAAAGTTTTAGGCCTCATTTGTCTATAACCTTCTGGCTTCTCACTTCTCTTCATGAAAACATGTATATATGCAACCTCCACGAAGGACTCGCACACACCAGAATTCAAGGAAGACTGGCTGATGTCAGAACTTGTGAAAGCAGTGGCTCTTCACTGTGAAACCTTGGTTCCTGTAGTGCTGGAGTTTGTCACAACCCAAAACCGCTATTCTGTTAACAAAACATAACAAAGCACATTTAAGAGAGCAGTAAAAAAATTCACAATGTAGCACTGGAGCAGTGAAACGTTCACATGCAGCACTGCCTTCACAGATACTAAAAGCACGCTAAGCGAATTCTTCAAGCAGTTTTTACTCAAACTAATTTACAAACCATGTTGGGATTTTAACTGTCTGTTAACAACTAATGTTTTAGGTGCCTCAAGTCTAAACAGTCCTGAATTGCAAAGGATGTGGGCATAGTAAAGAGCTCTGTGTGGTGGATAAAGCTTTCAAGAGCAGATATGAACCACTGGTGTGTGCCAGCACTGCTTCTTTGCCTCCCCCCTCTCTTGTGTCCATTTGTCACCTACGTTCTCCCCATCCCTTTGTAGCCAGAAAAGCCAGCTCTACTACCCAGGATATGAATCAAATAACTTTGCTGTTCAATGATTCTAACATCCAGCTCCAGCAAAAGATGGAAGCGAGAAGTACACCAGTAAGGGCATGTAATTACAGTGCTTTTATCCGTTCTCTAGCAGTCACATTTGTTACAACTAAACACTTGCCTGGCTCATCACATACAACTTTATGACTTCTTGTATCATCTGCCATTTGCATCTGTTTAAGAGTTCAGTTTCTGAGACTTTCACAGTCTCTTAGCTCAAGTCTCCTTGAACCAGTCTTCTTTAATAGTAAAGTAATTTTCAAATTTATTTTACATAAGGGAAAATGAGAGCAGGAAGAGAAACAAAGAAAATTTAAATCAGACTTTTTTTCACTGTAAAATTGTTTAACAACTCAAGCATCAAATTCGCTGAGCATAGCTATGACATTTGGTAAGGGAAACAGAATTTTCTGCCAAAAGCCAAATAAAAAACGTTTGCATTTTGAAGGCGCTGACTCATCAGAGAAAGAGCCCCGTGTCTGCAGAGAACTCAAATCTCTGTGTTCAGGCTGGGCTCTAAGTATTCTGCAACTGCATGGCAAAGGATAAAGCAACCACAGTGAAACACTGAAGAAACTGCAGAGCATTTGCCTCTTTAGAGCATCATGAAATTAAACTTTGTCAGTCTCTACTGCTTCACAGAGGAAGATCAGTTACTAAGACAGTGCAAGATAAACTAAATGTTTCAGCTCTGTCTTTTCTTCAGAGGCAACAAAAATGTTGAAGTCCAACTCACAGTGCTCCTTTACTACTGTGTTGCTATGCATTTCTCATATTAGACATAAATTAAAGAAGCATCAAAATTTTACAGTCTACAAAAAAGTCACTCTTTCTTCATTCAGGATTCATTCCCATAATACTTGCACTGTCACAAACCAATTAGTGATTCAGCAATTGAGGAAGAATACGACAAGTTAATAGGAAAAAGAACTCTCTCAAACACATGCAAATTATATTAATTAAATACTCGTGCTGTCCTTATATGAATAAAACCCGAAAGCTGGGAAGTAATACATAAATGAGGAGTGTGAAAAGAAACACTTAAGGGATATCCACTTAATCCCATTCTCCTTGGAGAACCATTTTAGAAATAACAGAATTTCTCTTATGAAACTTGCTAACTCTTAAGGGGTATAACTGCATCCACAAGCCTTCTTTGCACTGTGATAGCTTTGAAACCTTAGATGAGTGTAGTTGGTAGTTATATGTTTAATACAGTCTGATAGCACATAGTTCTTCAGTGCTCACTGAATAAGGAAGTGATCATCAGACATGAGTGAATTTTAATAATTAACAGTGAAATTTTGCCCAAAGCATTAAGAAATCCAGAAATCAGCAGAAAGTACAGCATGAGAGCTATTAAAATGTAATTTAGTTTTGGCCACTTTCAAAATAATTTTCCAAACATGTCACATTTAAGACGACATTGAAAATACTTTTTCCAAAGAAAACTTTTTCCAAAGAAAATTAAGTAAGAACTTGACAAAATAAGTTTTTTAACAAATTCCAAAGGCCTGGAATTCAGGAGAAAGCAAGGGTTTTGCACCTACATATTTTACAAATTTCATCTGGTATTGCAGTATTCACTTCATGGTTACACCTCGGGTAGCTGGGATAGGTAAATCCAACACCCCCAAAGAGAAATCAAGGTTAAATTAACAGGAGACTAAAATCATAAATCAGGAGCAGTTTTGGAAAATAAAGCTGCACTGTAACTTAAATTTTTAGCAGCAGTTTAGGTTTAGGAGTGTAAACCAGCCACTTATCTCCCACCACTTACCACAGACAGTGTAACTGTTTGTAAGGCCACACAGCATGACCCAAGCTAAGGAACTTACCCAAATAAATCACTTTTTTTTTGGTGGGCTGTTCCTTTTGGCAGCACTGCTGGGGTCCAGCATGTACATGTGAAACTAAGTCTTAATTCTTAGAAAACAAATTAAATTAGTCCTCCAGAAAACAGGAATTACTACAGCTCACCTTGCTTTATATATGAATCTCAAAATTCACAGGTCACCTCTGCTTATAGACATTGGCACACATTTTAAAGGAAGAGAGTGTTGACTGCCGAGTAAGAAATGGATCTCAACTTTTTACTTCTAACAACCAAACACCAACTGTATCCATGGGAACTGACGTCTGTTCTGTCCTGTAGTTTTGTGCCCTTAAATAATCTGTTTGTTAATGCAGCTGTTCTTGCTGATTAAATTCTCTTCCCTAAAGGATATGAAGAATGTTTAATCTCTTTTCAAAATATGGGAATACAGTATTTTCTTTTACAGGTCAAACAGTAAGGGAAAAAAAAAAAGCCCACCTTGGGTTTTTTTTACATTATAATCATAAGAGATTGGACTTCTATAAATAAGTGCTTGAACGAAAGCTCAGAAGTGTTCAAGGCCAGGCCTGATGAGGCTTGGAACAACCTGGTCTATCAGCAGGGAGCTGGAACCAGATTATCTCTAAGGTCCCTTCCAACCCAAACCAGTCTGTGATGCTCTGACTGGCAACACGCAACTGCCAACGACTCCCATGATTTTCTGAGGGAAAAAATACACAGCTTTTTAATCTAACTTTAAAATTCCTTATAAAAATACTTTCAATGCCTGTATTTCCAACTGAGTAGTGAGCATATTAATGTGTCTAGGCATCCTCCCTCATGTACCTATTCTAAGAGCTCATTTTATACACAATCACAATGTTTCACTGCTAGGGATAAAGAAAGTAACAGAGACTTCACAAGTCATAAAATTAAGTTTGCAGGGACTTGGCTCAGATGAACTAAAGGAGGCTTTTCTTTCAGGTAACAAATCATCGAGCTGCAACAGCAATTTCCCAAAGGGTGCATTTCCAATGGTAAAAGTTTCCATAGGATGAGGAGAAAACTGGACCTCGAAAGTAGCGCATAAGCACAACTACATAAGGTCAGAGAAGCCAGAGCTGGAAAGAGCCAGAGGCCAGCTGAACACTAGGAACATTGTGCATTCACTCGGTTTGTTTCCATTCTTACGCTCTGCTATCTCCTTTAGCAGGACACAGCTCTTAGAGGGCCACATACATGTACTCCCGGGAGCAGCAGGAGTCATTTCAGGCGCACCTGGAGCGTTCTTCACGGCTAACAACTGCGGGGCAGCCACAGCCCCGCTGCGCTGCCTCAGGCCGGCACGGATTGCTGCAGGACAGCAGGACCCGGCCTCCCAAGGACCAGGCAGGCCAGGAGGGTTTCACTGCCAGGAGTATCCCGAACGTGCCCCGCTGGGACACCTGCGCTTCTGTCGCCTCGCCGGCCCCGGGCCGTGACCTGAGGCGGCTCCTACCACGGTCTGCGTCCCGCAGAGGACCCGGGACGCCGGGCCGAGCCGGAGCGGGCCCGTTACCGCCCCTACCCCCCCTCCGGCCCCGCGCACGGCGGACTCTACCTGAGGCGAGAAGGCGGCGGCAGCGCCCCGGGCGCTCGGAGCTCGGCCCCGCCCGCGCGGCGCCGACCGGCCGCGGCCCTTCCCTTCCTTCCGCCCTTCCTCCGCGATGCCGCCAGCGCCCGCTCGGTGCCTCCGCCAGCGCCCGCCGCCGCCTCGGGCCGCTCAGTTCGGCGCCGCCATTTTGTCAGTGTCCCCGCCGCGGAGCCGCCCGGATATGGGCAGATCCCGGCCTGCCTCGCGCGGCTCCTGCCGCTCCCGGATGGAGCAGCGGCGGCTCCCGCCCGCCCCGGCGGGGAGCGGCAGCGCGCTGTAACCCCTGCGCGCCCGTGCGGGGCAGCCGCACACAGAGCACGGCTCAGCTCAGCAGAGCACAGCCCCGCGCTGCCGGGCACGGCTGGCTTCTCACGGGCCAGCGCCGAGCACCACGGACAAATTCCCATTTCCTAATTCTCCGATTTCCTTTTAATAGGGGGGAGAAAGCTCCGCTGAGCCTCGTTCAGTTGATGCCCAAACGATGCACTCGTTACAGACGAACAGGAAGGAAAACCCACCGGTTAGCACTCGGAGTGATCCATTTCATTTCCATCTTTGCGTTTCAAATAAGCTGCTCTGAGGAGCTCATCGGCAACCCAGTACACCTTGCCCTGCAAAGGGAGGCCAGCCCTGTCCCCAGCGCCCCATCCAGCTCCTGCAGCCAGACACACGGAATGTGCATCAGGTAAGGTGCTCCTGCCACAGCAGACACAGGCCACTCGTGCCGGCGTGAATTAAAGTACATGCTAGAGTGGTTATGGTGGAAATGCCATGTAACGCCTCATAACTGACCTGTTCCTGCCCAAATACAGAGGTTTTTCCATCCTTCACGTTCAATACCCAGGCTCAATCCAAATAAGTTCCTGCAAACACATCTATTTGAATTATTTTAGTAAGACAGACAACTACTCTTGTGCAAAACTTTTTAATAAAAAGAGAAAGGGTTCTCTGTAACAAAAATCAGGTACAATGCTAATAATAAAATTTAAAACTTTTCCAAGATTTCAATAAACCAGATGTGAATTTCTGACAAAGACTATGTCTCAAGTTTAGAAACTCTTATTCTTACACCTGAAAACACAGCCAACACATCTGTCAATTATGTCTTCTTAATTATAAACCCTACTTTTCTGTTGGGAGATTTACTGGTTCATTATCAAGTCTTAACATGTAGCATCCATGATGAAGCTGTGAATAATACAAAATAGTGTTGCTAGAATGCTTAGATTCCTATAGAACCTTTCACATTTCATAGCTTTAACAGTTTTCCTTCCAACTCATGAACTAACATTAACAGTTATGTTCCCCTATATATATATATAAAAACTCAGCTTAAAAAAAACCCTCTCTCTTTCAGGTGACATAAAAAAAAATCCATGAAGCCCACAGTTTCGCTTTAGAAATGATACTTGAAAAATACCTTTACAGGGAAAAATAAAAATTCAGGGTTTACCTTTCCCTGTGTTTTTATGTGCATGTGTAAAATGTACATCACTTTTCAGCAAAGATTTTGCCCTTAGTGACCACTTTCCTGCTTGTCAAAAACAAGCAGGCAGCAGGGAGGAAATGGCATGTAAGCTTGCTCAGTTACCCATCCTGGAGCATCAAGTGACAGCTGTCAGAATGTGAAGTACCTCACTTCTTCCACAGCACCAGGAGCAAGCTGAGGCCTCTCCCACACATGCCAACAACAGACCAGCGAGTAGCGTTAAGAGTTAAACTGACATTTCCCAGTAGTTCAAGCTGGTCAATACTTCAAAGGGATACCACAGTCACTTCATGCAAAAAGTTGTCTGTTCACATAAACAGCCTCTGCATCAGTACCGTATACCAGGCATGGTCCTAGGACGTCTAAACTATTCACAGACAAAGTCTGATTTGGAATCAGGTTGGTGATTTCCATGCGGTCTTTGGTCGGATCATTGCTCAGCCAGGCACTTACTACAGACTGGTTAATGGTACTGTGGGAAAGATAGGCAGTGCTTCTTCCTCCTGAAAGAAGGAAGACAAAGAAGTAAGTTTCAATTTTGTTTATATATTCTCACAATTTAGAGAAACACCGTAGATATGGGTCAGACATAATGGAAATATAATTTTGCATTTAAGTCAGTTTTCAGAGTAGTTGAGATGTCATTTATTTGGTAAATTAAGGAAAAATTAACTTAAAAAAATCAAGTACTTGGAATAATTACAAAAATTATCTACCAGCTCTACCCTCAGTTAAGACAAATACATCAAAACAGCTATTAACTCATCTCACTGGACAGTGTAAGTACCTTCAAGTTTCTCTAGCCAGGCACTAAAGCAAGGGTACAAGAACACAAGTCTGTTTATAGTGTCTTGCTCTATTTGGGATTTTCAGCTTTGCTTCAGGAACACTTTTTCCTACTGCTCCTCTTCCCCGCTTTCCAACAAGTGATATACCCATATTTGACATTTTTTTCCACATAACACTTTACATTCGAATTGAAGTCTCACACTGTAAGAACCATCATTCAGCATAAGATTAGCAGGTGTCAGAAGTGATGTAAGGGATTTATGCTTCATATACTTGAAAACATGCAGAATCCAACTTGAATTAGTAATCCTATAATTTCCAGAGATAAAACTTAACTTTGAATGACAACTTTGAGGCCAAAGGCAGTAGGTGACATCTGAAAGTTTCCCCACTGTTGTCTAATGTGGCAAGCACTTAGCAGTCTTTGTGATTAGAATGTGAAAATAAATGCTTACATTAAAAGTCAGTATCATAACTTTAAGATCCTGCCACCATACAAAAGGATCCAGTTTCATTTATTGAAAGTTCCAATTATTGCCCTGAATTGTAAATTCATAATTCTACTATCTCATTAACCTATCAATTATTTTTGTATTCTAAGTTAGTGTAAGTCCCTCAGAGACTCAATAATGTCAGTCTGGCTGCCTCTGTTTCTTTTCTACATATAGATGATTTTTAAGTGAATAAATACAGTCTATCTTTGAAATCATAGATGTGCCCCTTCACACATTGGTCAGATGGTAGCAGATTAAAAAACCCCAAACCAGACCATGAGAAACCCTGCACAACTGTTTGCCATATAAGTAGTTTTCCTCAAGTGCTTATCCAGGAAAAGTGCTTATCTAAGTTTGCTTTCTAAGAAAAAAAAGCTGCTTTTAATTTTCTGCATTGTGTTATTAATTGGGTCATGTGAGAACATTGACTGTAATGATGTTACCAACTGACAAATTCAGTGCAGATGGACTTAAAACATCCTTACCTTGATGAAGAAAAGATGGTTTTTCAGATACGTTTGTGGAAGTATCCCAGTGCCAAAGAGATCCATCTTCAGAACACGTGAATAAATGATCAGGGTCAGATGGATGGAAGTGAACTTCCCACACTGGAAGTATCGAACAAAATAATTTCAGAACAAGTCTCAAGCACTTTGATCAAAGCATTTGGATAGCATGATATAGACATGTATTTACAAGAACTCATGCCTCCATCAAAACCTTTTATTTTTAATTATGTGTGGGTAGGAAGACCAAAGCCCCATCCTAAGTTATATACTTTAGTTTTCCCTCTGCTGGCAGGGGGAAAGGGGGGAAAGAAGAAAGTAAAAAAAAAAAAAAGACCCTATTTTGTTGCATTTTCAGTACTGTGAAAACTGTTGAAGTCTTATCTGAATTCAGGCAACCTGCATGTCATCTTCTCTGCTGTTAAGTTTAAATCCACACATAGCATGCATTTCTTCTCAGGACACAAATTATTTTGTGTCTAAATACCACAACTACAGAAGACATTTAAGTCAGTAAAATGTAATATCAAGAAATATTTTCACTCCTTTAATTTAAATGTAGCATCAAATCACAGAATTTTCAGCATAAAATTAATTGCTGTCTTGTTCATGTGGTTGCCAGGAAAGTGAGCTATTTCAGCACTGTGGAGACACCAAATGAATGTTGAGTCTCCCCTTCTTTCTCATGTTTCCAAGTTTGTTAAAGTAAAGCAGAATGCAGATACTATCTGTCTAACACTTCACCAGCTTCCATGACTGTTTATACACCTACCCTGCTAGAAACATAACTATTCTGATCAAATGCATCTAACAGCTCATTAAAGAATTGCTCCACTAAGTCTACTTTTAGGTTAGATAGAGTTCACTTTTATCTCAAAGCAGTCTCCTATACAGAGAAGGAAGCCACATTTTCCAGATGAAAACATGGAGCAGTAGTAGATATCCTGGGAAGAGTATAAAGATGAAGGCTAGGGATACAGAGTGAGGAAGGCCAAGGAGAAGCTGGATGAACCTGGCAAGGGATAAAAAGAACAATAGGAAGGGCTTCTACAGGTATGTCAGCGAGAAAAGGAAGGCCCAAGAAGGTGTATGCCCCCCAATAATCAATGCTGGAAACTGGTAATACTGGACAGGGACAAGGCTGAGCTACTCAACAACTTTCTCACGTCAGTCTTCAATGGCAACCTCTGTTCCCATACCTCTCCAGTGGGTGGGATGCAAGACAGGGTCTGGGGAAGAAAAGTCCTTCCCACTGTACAAGAAGCTCAGGTTCATGACCACCTAAGTAACCTGAATGTACACAAATCTGTGAGATGCTTCCCAGAATCCTGAAGGAACTGGATGATGTAGTTACCAAGCCACTCTCCATGTCTGAAAGGCTATGGCAGTCAGGGGAAGTACTAGGGGACTGGAAAAAGGGAAAGATGGGCAAAACCCCATGGTTAAAAAGAGTAGAAAGGAAGACCCTGAGACCTACCAACCTGTCAGCCTCAGCTCTGGTCCTGGGAAAAGCATGGAACAAATCCTCCTGGAAGGTATACTAAAACACATGAAGGACCAGGGCTTGTAGTGACAGGACAAAGGGAAATGGCTTTAAACTGACAGTAAGTTTAGATTAGGTTATTAGGAAGAAATTCTTTACTGTGTGGGCGGTGAGGCACTGGAACAGATTTTCCAGAGAAGTTGTGAATGCCTCATCCCTGGAAATGTTCAAGGCTAGGTTGCATGGGCCTCTGAGCAACCTGGTCACGTGGAAAGTGCACCTAACACTTGGCAGGGGAGGCTGGAAGTAAATAAGCTTTAAGGTCTCTGCTAACCCAAACCATTCTGTGATTCAATTAAATAGCAAGTATGTAATTGTTTTCTACCACAGTTACAACAACTTATTTTTACAGTAATCAGAAACTTCTCTAAAATGCCACCTTCTTCTCCCCACTCCATTTAAGATACTTACTTTCTGCTTCATGAGCATTTAGCAGGGACACTGGCATAGCACCCTGCCTGATGTCCCATATACTCAGCATTCCATCCTGGCCCCCTGTAGCCACAATATGCTGCTGATTGGGATGCCTATCCACACAGTGCAGTGGAACTCTGTCACCTGCCCTGCAAAGAGGAAAAAACAAAACAAACAAATAACCCAAACACAAATTTTTTATTTAGCTTCTATTTTCCCCTTCTTAATCCCTAATTCAGCATCAGAAGCATTGACAAGTGAGGTACCACTATTTACAGGACCTTCAGTTCCTGTAACATCTGACCACCCCAGGCTGAAGGCACATGACATCTACTGGAAACCAGAGGTATGGCAATAATATGAAGCTACAATCGGGTTCCGTGCCCTATGGAACATCTACATAGCATCTGACAGTTTTACAGGAGTGAGAAGCTATGCAGGCAAATAATACTCTACATGTACCTATAATAATAATATTATTCTGATGCATGATAAAATTATAGTTTTAATATATACTAAGAGTTAAGAAGGGAGACCAGGCACTAACAAAATCAGGTACCTAAATCACAGTCTAGGAACAGCAATGGGGATTATTACACAGACAACAACAGGATTGAAATTTAGCCCATTTTCTTTTCTCACAGTACCTTGTAAGGCACAAAGTTACCATTCAAATACATTCCAAATGCCAGAAACCTTACATTAGGCCTGTGGAGAAAAGCAAATACAAACAGGTAAAGAGTTTGGGGTTGAGGATTGAAAGGTTTTTTTCTCAAAAAAGAGAGTTGTACAGGTATAATAGTCCTTCAAAAGTTAAATCATAAAATGGACCTACTAAGCACAATGCTGAGTTACAACAGTGGTTCAGCCATTAAGCAGTCTGCCTTTTGCTTATTTAAGTACCAAAGTTAAAATCCTTAAAAAAAAAATCAGTAATTTACCATCTTGTTGTTAGGAAGCTACTAGGAAAGATTTGAATCAGATTATTATATAAAGTAGCACATGCTTTTCAGTAAATAAGTAAAAAAGTGGAGGTCTTACAAAGAAAATATTTGAGATGGCTCATTTCTTTGCTGTCTGAGGTCCCATATTTTTAACTGTCCAATTGAGTTTACTGTCAAGATCTCAGTTGTGCGAAGGAAAGTCACTGCATGGAGTGTACTGCTGTCTGCGTTGTCTGCAAGAGATAAGGAAAGTATTCAGGTAAACCTGTGGAATGCTAGTCTCCATTTAAATGCAAAAAAGTAACTTTTAATAGAGAACAGAACACAGCCGCTTAGACATGTGCATAACTTCTGAAGTTTCAGGGTCAGAGACCCTCTAGTATCTGCAAATACCCTGTGAAAAAGGAGCCCTTCCTTGCTTACTATATGATACACTACTGAGACCAATCTGTAAGTAGATCTATTAAATTAGCTCTGGTGATTACAAAACTACTCGTTGATTTGTAAATATTTTGAAAATATTTATTTTGGTAGTTCCTGGAAGAGGAATTAATTCAGCCAGGTTTATGGTTCTCAAAAGTTTTCTTTATATGGCCGGCAGCTATGGAGCTTTTCATAATGGAGTTCTAAACACAAGGAACAGTAACTCTGGCTGACAACATTAAGCAGTTTCATACAGAAACACTTAATTCACCAACTTTTAGACCTTTTCTGAACTACCAATGTGGTATCAAGTTAAACCCAAATTATGTTGTGCTTGTTAATAACTAAATAGCAAGGCCCTTTTTTTCAGGTCCTTTTCTCCAGTTCCTCTTTTTATCACAGTAATTTAAAATGTCAAACAATTCACAGCTTTGAGGTGAAACTTTTAAGGCCTTCTGAAAAAACAGATACTATTTTCTTGTATTTTATTTCTACTATATATAAACTTTTCATCTTGATTATTAAGGGGTAACTTTGTTAAGTCTACTTTCACCTCAAGTATTTTAAATTCTTTGTGTAAGCCCATATTGAAAATATAGGCAAATTATTACCTTTCTGCATAAGATGGAAACATTTTCTGATATCAGACAAAAAAGTTACCCTGATGCCTCGTTACTGATATTTGAATGACTTTTCTGCCTACTGTTTAAATGAAAGCAGAGGGAAAGAAAAAACTCACTAAAACATCATTATAATGAAATACTGGATTTTTGAATACTGAGGTTTTAGAGGATTTAAAGTTTCATGACAGACTAACACTAAGTGGTTTAGCAATGATACACCTTTATGGCCCCAAAAGACTTTTACATAATCTCTAACTTCAGAGATTTTTCTTCCTACCTTAACTGACTACAAACCTATGCACTTCATACTGTACTATTAAATCCACTAAACAATAACAAAAATACCAAGGCATTCATTTGCAACTATTTGCTACAAGAGTTCTATCTTCATGTTAAGGATTCACCTTAGTGCTGAAAATGGGAAATATCAAGGTGTCATTGAATTGGGAACCAGTAAAACAGATTGCTTACACCATGGAACTCCATTCTGAAGAACCTGAGAGCATCTTCCAAGATGTTCTCTCTCCTCCCTCTCCAACTTTTACTGTAAAACCATGAACTTAGAAAAATACCTAGATGAATATATAGAAATATATCTGAAATATGCTTCGTGTATTTGAATTCTGAAGGGATATAGGAATAATCTCGAACAGACATGTTCAACTTGGAATACTAAAATCAATACTCAACTAACTTCTTCATTTTGTTATAGTAAGCTGAAAACCAAACAAGCCCCTCCAATCTAGACTAATTTAAAACACCAGGTATTTCACATACCTATAGTTCTTACTGCATCTTTTTGGTCAGCTCTGAAGAGATTTATTCTGCCATCTTCTCCAACGGTGACAATTTCTGGGTTGTTGCAGACGACTCCTGTACAGGCTGCTCCACCACAAGATGTGTCTTGATCCACGTGATAATGAGCTTTCTCCCACTGGTGGTCAGCAGATAACGTCTAAGTAGTAACCAGACATGAAATTATGGTCATAAATAATGAACATGATAGAACAAAGCTTCCAGAATACTCATGAAACCAGAAACAAGCTCCAGAAAAGCCACACTATTTCATGGGAATGAAAGCCTCCTAAAAAAAACATGAATCAAGAGATCCAACTTTTCATCAACTCTTAAGCACACAACCCTTCTACAAACAATTATTTCTTCTCTGAACCACCGTGTTCACATGACCGAGCAATTACAAATAACACTACAGACTGTAAAATGTCTTTCACTAGGCTGATGTCTTCAATAGTTCCCCAGGACAGGGGAAAGGAACTGATGCCCTCAGAAAATAAAAGGTCAGATTCAGAACTTGATTGCAAGGAACTTAGTTTATTTTGGGTACCACACCAAATTATTAACTGATATTCACCTTCACTGTGTCATTGTAAACATATATAAAAAGGTAATTATGCATTTATTTCCAGTGATTTATAACCAAAGCAAAAGGCTACAGAGTTTACATATCTTCCTTCACATGACACTCATGAGAATTCATTCATAATTTGTTAGAATTGAAAAAGAAGCCACTTAATTCAAGAATGCAAAAACTCTGATGAGACAGGCAGAAGTCCATTAATATCTACAACCCCAAAACACTCTAATGTCTTAAAGAATGTTTTCAATGAATGGGCTGTTTGGTTACAGATACAGATGAGGAGATACCTCAGACTGTCTCGCTCTGGAATCTAGTTTATGTAGCTTGTGTGTAAAACGCTATTTTCTTTCCTGATACATATCAAGTCAAAGCTTTTTTTAACAGACTTTAGAAAGAAATTAATTTTGGTATCCAGATGTTTTTTATACTAAGATCAAAGCAACCTGTATTACACACAATAGCATCTTAAAGGCAGTGCATGTCACATACCTGGTTATTTTGATGATGACGGAATATAGTTACAGTTCCTGTTGATGAGGCAACCACAATTCTCTCCTGATCCAAAAACTAGAGAGAGATAACAAGAATGCTATTAGCTAGTGTTAGTACCAAGGTGGTAATTTTGATTTTAGAGTAACCTAAATTATTGGTAGGTGGAGAGGAAAAAACCAAACCCACAAAAAACACAGCAATATTGATTGGTTTTGTCATTTTTGTTCATAAGAATTTTCTGGCTAATCTCAGCATTTTTACAGTTCACTCTCACTCAACTTCTCCTAAGTGACAAGCCCTTAAAAATACGGATCTATTTAACACAGCTATTTTACCTGCATATCCATAACATCACCATTGTGCTGGATGTCACACAGCAAATGAGGTTCTCCGTGATATTCACCATTAAGGCCCGCATTTCCAAGGTCGCCAGCAGACCAAATGGAGATCCTGTTATCCTGAACGGAAACGATACCACATTTACTCGAAAACGCTTTTGAAAGTACTTAGCAATAATACTCAATAATAAGCCTCAATACTCAATAATACTTAGCAATAAGCCTCAGCCGGTGAAAGCAATAGGCTGCGGGCTGCGCACCGCTCCTGAGGCAGCCGCCGCCGGCCGGAGGGAAGCGCTTGCCCAGGGGGATAACGCTGCCGTGCGCCGGGGCGGCCCCACGGCTTCCTCGGGGACGCGAGCAGGGCACGGTCAAGCCAAGGGCGGCACTGCCGAGCCGGGCAGCGCTCACGGCCGGCTCCGGCCCCGCTCCCCCGCACCAAGCGGCGGAGCGCACGGGACCGAGGTGGCGTGGGGTGCCGCCGCCACCCGCCCCGCGCTCCGGCGGGAAGGTCGCGCCGCGTCTCCGGTCCCGCCCGGCGGGTACCTCATTGTCCCAGGAGCCGGTGGCGAAGAGGTCGGGCGGCTGGAGCGCGGCGGCGGGCAGGGGCCGCCAGCGCGTCCGGCTGATCTTCTGCGACACGAACTTGGCGCTCACGTCCTCCATGGCCGCGCCCGCCTCGCGCCCGCTCCCGCCCGCCCCGCGCCCCGCGCGCTGATTGGCTGCGGCGCGGCGTTATGGCGC
This sequence comes from Onychostruthus taczanowskii, assembly GCF_017590055.1. Lineage (NCBI taxonomy): Eukaryota > Metazoa > Chordata > Aves > Passeriformes > Passeridae > Onychostruthus > Onychostruthus taczanowskii. Next base: position 10,504,478 of record NW_024505892.1, read on the forward strand.
CCCGAAGAGGAGCTGGACGGCTGCGAGCCCGAGGCCGAGCGCGGCCCCGCCGCCGATTCGCTGCCCGGGACCCCTCCCGGGCCTCCGGACGGGCTCCGGCAGGACTCGCTGGAGCTCATCAGCCGCTACCTGCGGGAGGTGGCGGGAGAGGCGCAGCCCAGCGCTAAGAAGCTTTTTCCGGGGCTCCTGGGCGGGCCCGGCCGGCCCGGCGCGGCGGGGGATGCGGTGATGGAGAAGGCGCTGGAGACGCTGCGGAGGGTCGGGGACGGCGTCATGAGGAAACACGAGCTCGCCTTTCAAGGTGTGTGTGGGTGGGGTACTCCGGGAGGAGGGGGAGACCCCCCCGAGCCCCCCTTTGGGCCTGTCCCGGTGGCCGGAGGGGGTCGGGGCCGGGGGTGATGCCCTCGGGGTTGGGGTCTCGGCGGGGTCAGGGCTGGGGCGCGGCTTTGGCTCGGAAAGGGTTAAATGAAAGCGGTGGAGGCCCCGGCCCCGGCGTTTGTAGGAGGCGGTCCGCGCCTGCTGCCCGCGGTTACCGGGACGGGCCGGGGCGGCGCTGCGATCTGCCTGCCCCCTGCGAGCCGCTGCAGCGGCGCGAATCGGCCCGGCGTCGGTTGCAGGTCGGGTCCGGAGTGGAGGTAGCAGAGGAAGACGCGATGGTGCCGCTGTGCTCGGCCGGGCCGCGCCCACCGGAACGTTCTGTCCGTGTGTCAGCTTTGCCTGACATGCACCGACTCCTGTTTTCTCAAAATGAGTGACTTAAACAACGATTGAGCATTTCTGGTCTAAGATATGCTTTTAAGTATGCCCTGCTTTCACCTGGGGCAGTTAGTTTCTTCCGAGCAGCAGCCACAGCGCTGTGTTCCGGATTTGTGTGACAATAATGGTGACAGCACACTGGTGCGTTACTGGTTGCTGAGTGGCGCTTATCCCAAATCGAGATCTCTTCCGTCCTCGCTCTGCCGGTGAGCAGGTGGACGAGAAGCCAGGAGGGAGCATGGCCAGCACAGCTGACCCGAACTGGCCAGCGGGATATTCTATACCACAGAATATACACGCACTGTCTAACTGGGGGACATTGGCCAGGAGGGACCAATTACTGCCTAGGGACAGGCTATTTATCTTCTTTGATTTGAATTATTAAAGTTATTAAGAGATAAGTTGTTATTATCTCAACCCATGTTTTTTACATTTGTTTTATTCCAGTTGTCCTCCCCATTCCCCCTGGAGTGGGCTGGAGTGGGTTTGTGGGGCTTATGTGACCAAATGTTTGCCTGGCACTTGCTGGCTCGGGTTAAACCATGATAATGTACTTCCGAGTGATACTCTTATTGCTCTGACAGATTCCTACTTGTACAGAAATATTTTTTTTTTTTGTCCTAAATGGTATGTTAAATCAAAGAGGAGCACACATGTACTTCCTTTCTAGTATTTCACTTGAGACCTAAACAACTATTCAATAAAAGGTTCAGACGTTAGTTGTAAAACTAAAGGCTGACACAGTTGTGTTCTCAGTTGTCATTTCAGAGGATGAGACTATTGGTCCAGTCACTGCAGTCCAGTAAGGGACTTTCAGTAAGGGACAAAGATTTTTACACCTTCGTTTTCTGTTGAATTTTTTTCCAAAGCTGATGCAGCCAGGTCTCAGAGGTTCTGTCAGATGGACTTAACAGTGGCTTAGACAAATTTTCCACTGTGTTATTGCAGTTTTCCTGCTAAAGGCATCTGTCATATTTCCTCTCTACAGCATTTTTGAGTTCTTCACTATGTCTGCTATCCTGTTTTGTAATCCCTCAGGTGTGATACCAAACCAGTGATATTTTATGTGCATCTTTTGAGCTTTATTGAACTTTTTCTTCCATAATTACATTCAGCAGAATCCAACACTGAACATATTCCAAAAAAGCTGGATGCTATAGTAGTCTACCATACTGCAAACATACCTTAAAAAAAAATCTTTGTTGTATGTGGCAGTAGCATTGTTATTCTACAGTAGCAAATGCTTCCGTCACCCTCTATTAAGCTGCTCACAGCAGTTCTGCAAGTCACTGTTGACTCCAAGGACATTTTCAGCTAATTCTTATAACTTATGAGAAATATCAATAGGCAGCCTCAGAATACAGCTACCGACCAGACAGCTAAAAACTGAATAGAAAACACTTTGGGATTATTGAAAAGTTTTATTAGGCAAATATTTTTGTTGGTTAGTTTATGATTTCTGTGTGTATTATTTTACAATGTGCTTTTGGATGATTTCTTTCTTTGCTCAGGATTGCTTGTTCAAAAGCATTTGGGAAGCATTAATGGAAGTAAATTGGACATACAGGCTTATTTTCACTTAGAGAAAAAGAAGAGTCACAGTTTTTCTTCCCTGTCCTACATTTTTTAAAGAAAATGTTGGCAGCATGTTATGTGACGGAAGTGAGAGCTGTGACAGATTTAGGGCTGCTGTGTAAACCTTTAAATATATTCTCTGTGCTTGATCCCTATGAAAGATGTGTACTGTGTTAGTATATCATTTCAGTGTAATGGCAGATTTAAATAAACATATAAAAGGCAGAAATAAGCACCTGGAGAAAATACACCTAATCTAGTATTTCTGTGGTTTTCAAGAAGGATGTTAAGTCTAGATGAAGTTGACTCTAAGCCTTGGGTCCAGACATACCAGCTGAGACGACAAGGAGCATCTATGGATTACCCTTAAATATGGCTAAAGCTGGAGTGTGAGTGAAAGGGAAGAAAACTGAAAGCATGCCTGTCTCTGAGAGAAAGTAAGGGACCTGAGAACAAAGGCACTTACTAGATCAGTGATTGTACTAGGGCATGATAAAGCTAATTCTGAACTGGATTTACTTATAATCTGCTTTTCTCCAATCATCATTGAACAATATTTAAAGAAAGTTATTTGGAGATGCCAAAACAATGTCAACAGCTGGTAAGAGTTCCTGGAGCTGTGCCCAGTGCATTCTCTTGAACGAGGACATTTCCAGTGCAGTGTACTGCAGAGCAGATATATCAGCAGAGGGCCCAGCCCTGAGTGCAGTCATAAGCCTTGCCCTTGGCAGGGGCTCCCGTCTGGGCTGGGACACCCTGCTCTTGGCCTGAGCTGTGTTGCAGGAGGGCCTGTGCTCAGCCATGTTGCCCAGACTTGGTGGCTGGCTTGACTTGGGGCCTGACTTCACTTGATGGCAAAATCATTTCTGTCCCCAGCCCTGCTCTGCTTGCTTTGCTTAGATGCTGTGGGATGGTGTGTCATCTGGAAGGTCTCATCTGGAAAGCTGACCTGCCTTCATGAAGGGGTCCCAGTTCTGGTGCTCCCTAATGGGGAAAGTCACTGCTGTGACTGAGTCCTTGTCACCTCATCTTGGAGTGCAGAGCTGGTAAAACATGGATGCGGAGTGCAAAATAATGTAAACTTCTGAAATGGTAATACAAAAGGAAGGTACACATCAAACTGGCTTGAGCTTATGGGAAAAGAAATGAGATGAAGGAGAGTGATTAAGTTAAAAAACAGAATGGAGTCAAGAAGAGGAGGGAGTGTAGGTGTAAAAGCCAATTAGCGTAGGGTTTGGGACATAACTGCGGAAATGTACAGCAGGAACATTTCACAAGGAAATTTCTGCTTGTGGTATGCAGAAGCAGATGGGAGCAGACAGTGATGAGCAATTTTTCAAATTCTTTCTAAATTCAAAGAATTAAAAAAAAATCTAATGGGCTTATGTGGTGGGAGGGAAGGAATGACACAGAAATAGTAGCTTGGAGGGGTTTATATCTAAATGTATGTAAGTACAGCTAGAGGATTGGGATGTGGGTGAATGTGCAGCAAAGGAAGAAGAGATTATGTGCTTACAGTTAGTGGGATCTTCGTGTCAGAGCAATCATATGGTGGCCCACTCTGGCTGCTGGCATTCCTGTGCCTTTTCTCTAAGAGGACCATCCATGCCACAGCTCCCTGGAGAGTCTAGGGCAATGGCTCTACATGTGGAAAATGGAGGTGCCTGCAACTGACAGTGGGCATCCAGGGACCAAGGTGCTCACACTGATTTGGATAGGTGAGGGGCCATAGGATACAGAAATCCTGAGTATTAGTGCAAATTGAGAAGTTCCACGTGAATAATGATGCCCAGAAAACAATTTTTTTTATTAATTATGCTCATATTTTTCAGTAGTATAGAATGTCTATGTTGCTTTCAGTTTAGTCTCAATGGATGTGCTCCTGATAGGTTTTTAAAATGTACTCATGGCCTGGGATTGTGGAACTGAAAGAGTTAGGGATCCCTACATTTGTTTACTGCACAAATGAGTGCATCCTGCCACTATTGGTGCATGTTAGTTTCCCAGGACCCTTTGAGGCAACTTGGCTTGTCTTAGAGCTCCTGGAAGCCTGCCAAGCCAAGTGCTGTTTCCTTCACACATGCCTGCTATCCATCCAAGACACCCCAGATATTGTTAAGGAAGGCCCACACTTGTTTTCATTCTCTGAATACTCATGTCAAGAACATGGTAGTAGGTACACTCAGTCAGAAAGCGACTGGGCAAGACTACAAACTCCTAAGAGAGAAATGGGGGCTTGCTCTTGGTGCTCCGTGACGAGCCTAAGCCTAATTCAAGGTGGTCCTGGTAAGCAGCATCAGCTTGTATGTCAATGGTTTCTCTTGTGGTTTTGGTCTCCCAAGGGGGTAAGTATCCCTGGAATGCTTTTAAACATGGGCCAGCTCTTTTCTTGGCAGCAACCTCTCTATGTGAGAGCAATGCAGTTTGCTTGCATCTGACAAAAGAAAATGTCTTTTGCGTTTAAAACAATTAAGTATTTCTGTGCTGTACTTTTACAATGTCTGTTTGTTCTCTGTACTTGCTGCTCTTTGGGAATTCCTCTAACTCCATGGCTTCTTTCCTTCTCTCTCAGCCCACTGGGTGTATCAGGGAGACCTTTTATATTCTGGGGCAGGCTGGGAGCCTCACACGGACTGCAGTTGCCAGATCATGCTTGGGAGAAGTTAGATGGAGAGCACAGAAGGACGCAGTAGGTCTGTCTCCAGGATTAAAAGAACCAGATGAGAAGTCTATGGATGGGATCTGGTATATGCATTGAGCAACTGTCAGATTTGCCCTGGACTGACTGCCAAGTAGAGAAGCAGATTGCCACCTTCACCTCTTCACCTGAACCAGCAATGATTGCATGAAACAGATGTGTTGTGTGAAGCTGGAACAGGTTCAACACAGGTTCAACACCAGCCAGGATGGGCTCTCTCACAGAAGATATAATCTGTGTAATCTCCCATGGTGGTATCTTAGGTTGTGTCCTTGTTTCAGAAATGCTTTTAAGAAACAATATAATACTTGAAATTATATCTGCTAGATGACACCTTATTTCCCCCAATGTTTATACAATATACTATTGGTAGTGCCAACCTATCCATAGTTAAGTATCATTGTTCTCACGTTTTAAAAGCCAAGGACTGAGAACCCTGCTGGCTGGTACCATGTAGATTAAATACCTGTGCCAGTGTGCCTGGTTAGGAAAGGAAGTGCTGCAAAACTATCCCCAGAAGCCCATTTGCAGGGACAAGAAGGCAGCACAAACGCAGAAGTCACAGCACTGACAGTGGGTTCCCAAAATTGCAAAGATGGTATATGCTTTCCCTTTAAACAATTGAAACGGGTATAAATAACAGGTGGCAAATGAATATTGGCGGCAAAATTAATAATAAAGGAGTTTCAGAGCAGAGAGAAATACTACATGATTCTAGGAAGTGAATTATCGGGTTTTCCTCATTGTTACAGCTGCGGGAGGATCCGAAGGTGCTACTTTTCCCTTAAGATTGCTACTTCATCATGGGCCTAATGCTGGGACAGAATTAAGGCCCATCGGCATGTACTAAATTCTGAGCTATTGTCCTGGACACCTCTTAAAAGGAATTTTAACCTGTAACTTTGTCCTGCGTCACCGGCATTGCACCGGTAGATGCTCCTGTGAAACATCGGTACTTTGGCGGCCTTTAGCCAATGTACGGCCGTGCCAACTCTCCACATCCTTCCACCCGCTCCCATTCTCGCGTTGTTTCCCGGCTGCGGGTCGCACCCGCCCCGGCCCGTCCGCACCGCGCCCTGCCGGGAACACGCACGGGACACGCAGCTCCCTCGCCACCTGACCAATGGCAGCCTCCAACGCGTAGGCCTGGCCCGCGCGCGCTGGGTGCGGCCAATAGGCGCGCCCCATGCAAAACACCGCGCCGGGAGACGCCGCTAATTGGCTCCGTCGCAAGGGCGGCGGGTCGCGCGCTGGTCCGGGGCCCGGAGCTGGCGGCGCAGCTGCTGTGATGGGGCTCGCCTGCCCCGACAGCGCCTTCTCCGGTACCCGGCGTGTACCGACTCGTGTCACGGGAGTGGCTAAGGCCGGGGCAGCGGGGAAAGTGCGTGCGCACCGAGGTGCCGTTTCGCTATTTCATTCATTAACAGAGCTCCTAAGTTCACACACCCGCGTCCCCCAGATACGTCCCGCCCCGCCACCGTTTCTGAGGGGAGGGCAGGACTGGGGTCTCGCCGCCAGCGCGGGATCCACGGCCCCGGCAACAAAACGCGCGGGCCGGGAGCAGCCGCTGTGCATCCCCGCCCCGGCGTGCGAGGAGCTCCCCACGCGCGCCCCTGGGCGCGGTGGGCGCGCATGCGCGCGGCGGGGGGGGTCACCGCGCCGGCCGGCGGAGCGGCG